>NW_023396661.1:12500-228050 GCF_011125445.2 Fundulus heteroclitus | reverse complement strand
AAGGACTAAATTAGGCTTCCCCACAAGGTGTAAGCATTGTTTTCCACCAATCTTAGTTTCTTTGGACAACTTCCTCTTCTGTGTTTAGCCGCCCAAATCGTTGCTGACTGAATCAATGTTTGAATATGAATTTTTTCATGAGTTTTAAACAGTTTTTCTGCTGTTAATAATGACCCACCTGGGCAACTAGACTGTTCATTTGCAGCATATCTGGCATCAAATTTCTCCTTTCTGAGCTTGTGAGAAGTGAATTATAACCATTACATTCTTCAGTGGCCTTTTTGCATTAGAGCAGCCAAAAAGACTTATTTAGGTGTCGACGGACCTAAATTAGGTCTTCCCCACAAGGTGTAAGCTATTGTTTCCCACACATCTTAGCTTTATGGACATGCTCTCATCTGTTTTAGCGCCCAAATCGTCTGAATCATGTTAAATATGAATTTTCACTGCAGTTTTAAACAGTGTTCTGCTGTTAATAATGACCGGGCACATAGAATGTTCATTGCAGCATTCTGGCATCAAATTTCTGCCTTTCTGAGCTGTGAGAAGTGAATTATAACCATTACATTCTTTCAGTGGCCTTTTGCATTAGAGCAGCAAAAAAGACTTATTTAGGTGTCAGAAGGACCAAATTAGGTCTCCCCACAAGGTGTAAGCATTGTTTCCACACATCTGAGTTTATTGACTGCTCTCTTCTGTTTTAGCGCCCAAATCGTCTGAATCATGTTAAATATGAATTTCACTGAGTTTAAACAGTGTTCTTCTGTTAATAATGACCGGGCAAATAGAATGTTCATTTGCAGCATATCTGGCATCAAATTTCTGCCTTTCTGAGCTGTGAGAAGTGAATTATAACCATTACATTCTTTCAGTGGCCTTTTGCATTAGAGCAGCAAAAAAGACTTATTTAGGTGTCAGAAGGACCAAATTAGGTCTCCCCACAAGGTGTAAGCATTGTTTCCACACATCTGAGTTTATTGACATGCTCCATTCTGTTTTAGCGCCCAAATCGTCTGAATCATGTTAAATATGAATTTCACTGAGTTTAAACAGTGTTCTGCTGTTAATAATGACCGGGCAAATAGAATGTTCATTTGCAGCATATCTGGCATCAAATTTCTGCCTTTCTGAGCTGTGAGAAGTGAATTATAACCATTACATTCTTTCAGTGGCCTTTTGCATTAGAGCAGCAAAAAAGACTTATTTAGGTGTCAGAAGGACCAAATTAGGTCTCCCCACAAGGTGTAAGCATTGTTTCCACACATCTGAGTTTATTGACTGCTCTCTTCTGTTTTAGCGCCCAAATCGTCTGAATCATGTTAAATATGAATTTCACTGAGTTTAAACAGTGTTCTGCTGTTAATAATGACCGGGCAAATAGAATGTTCATTTGCAGCATATCTGGCATCAAATTTCTGCCTTTCTGAGCTGTGAGAAGTGAATTATAACCATTACATTCTTTCAGTGGCCTTTTGCATTAGAGCAGCAAAAAAGACGTATTTAGGTGTCAGAAGGACTAAATTAGGTCTCCCCACATGGTTTAAGGATTGTTTCCAAACACCTGAGTTTATTGACTGCTCTCTTCTGTTTTAGCGCCCAAATCGTCTGAATCATGTTAAATATGAATTTCACTGAGTTTAAACAGTGTTCTGCTGTTAATAATGACCGGGCAAATAGAATGTTCATTTGCAGCATATCTGGCATCAAATTTCTGCCTTTCTGAGCTGTGAGAAGTGAATTATAACCATTACATTCTTTCAGTGGCCTTTTGCATTAGAGCAGCAAAAAAGACTTATTTAGGTGTCAGAAGGACCAAATTAGGTCTCCCCACAAGGTGTAAGCATTGTTTCCACACATCTGAGCTGTTGACATGCTCCATTCTGTTTTAGCGCCCAAATCGTCTGAATCATGTTAAATATGAATTTCACTGAGTTTAAACAGTGTTCTGCTGTTAATAATGACCGGGCAAATAGAATGTTTATTTGCAGCATATCTGGCATCAAATTTCTGCCTTTCTGAGCTGTGAGAAGTGAATTATAACCATTACATTCTTTCAGTGGCCTTTTGCATTATAGCACCAAAAACTACTTATTTTTTGGTGTCAGAAGGACAAAATTAGGACTAAATTATCAGAAGGACTAAATTAGGTCTCCCCACAAGGTGTAAGCATTGTTTCCACACATCTGAGTTTAAGATAAGATAAGATAAGATAGTCTTTATTGATCTCACAATGGAGAAATTCACTCGTCACATCGGCTCATACAAGAAGGTGCAGAGTAGGGAAGGTGCATTCAATTATATACAGGATGAATCTTCATATATACAATGGATCAGAAAGAATACCAAAAAAATACAAAAAAAAAGGAAATAGGGAATGGGCATATGAGTCTCATTTACATTCTTAGTGGTCTATATAATATAAGATATAAAACATATCTATATACTAAAATATCTTACATATTCTATGCGCCTACTTACATACGCACCTACGCGTATGTACGTGCATATACATGTATACATTTGTACATACATACATACATACATACATGTGGGCTGACTTATGTTCAGGTGATGATAGAGCAGAAGTCAATACATCAGGATTATGGCACGGGTTGTAGGACAGTGTATTAAAAGATTATTGCACATTGGTTATTGCACATTAATTATTACAGTATGGTCACAGTTATAGTGCAGCATTGTAAAATCTTATAGCAGCAGGAATAAAATTACCTCCGGTTAGCGCTCCTTTTTACAGACAGGATGTCTAAGTCTTGCACTGAAGGAGCTGCTCAGCTCCTCTACAGTTCTGGTGCAGGGGGGGTGGAAGGGTTGTCCATGATGGATGTGAACTTGGACAACACCCTCCTCTCTGCTACTTCCTCCACAGAGTCCAGAGGGGCAGCCCAGGACAGAAGTGGCCTTCCTCACCAGCTGTTCAGTCTCTTTCGTCCCGCTCTGCACTGCCAGGAGCCCAGCAGACGACAGCGTAGAGGAGGGCTTGAGGCCACCACAGAGTCAAGAAGTTTTAGCAGAGGCGTCTCCCCACAAGGTGTACGCATTGTTTCCACACATTTGAGTTTATAGACTGCTCTCTTCTTTTTTAGCGCCCAAATCGTCTGAATCATGTTAAATATGAATTTCACTGAGTTTAAACAGTGTTCTGCTGTTAATAATGACCGGGCAAATAGAATGTTCATTTGCAGCATATCTGGCATCAAATTTCTGCCTTTCTGAGCTGTGAGAAGTGAATTATAACCATTACATTCTTTCAGTGGCCTTTTGCATTAGAGCAGCAAAAAAGACTTATTTAGGTGTCAGAAGGACCAAATTAGGTCTCCCCACAAGGTGTAAGCATTGTTTCCACACATCTGAGTTTATTGACTGCTCTCTTCTGTTTTAGCGCCCAAATCGTCTGAATCATGTTAAATATGAATTTCACTGAGTTTAAACAGTGTTCTGCTGTTAATAATGACCGGGCAAATAGAATGTTCATTTGCAGCATATCTGGCATCAAATTTCTGCCTTTCTGAGCTGTGAGAAGTGAATTATAACCATTACATGCTTTCAGTGGCCTTTTGCATTAGAGCAGCAAAAAAGACTTATTTAGGTGTCAGAAGGACTAAATTAGGTCTCCCCACAAGGTGTAAGCATTGTTTACACACATCTGAGTTTATTGACTGCTCTCCTCTGTTTTAGCGCCCAAATCGTCTGAATCATGTTAAATATGAATTTCACTGAGTTTAAACAGTGTTCTGCTGTTAATAATGACCGGGCAAATAGAATGTTCATTTGCAGCATATCTGGCATCAAATTTCTGCCTTTCTGAGCTGTGAGAAGTGAATTATAACCATTACATTCTTTCAGTGGCCTTTTGCATTAGAGCAGCAAAAAAGACTTATTTAGGTGTCAGAAGGACCAAATTAGGTCTCCCCACAAGGTGTAAGCAGTGTTTCCACACATCTGAGCTGTTGGACTGCTCTCTTCTGTTTTAGCGCCCAAATCGTCTGAATCATGTTAAATATGAATTTCACTGAGTTTAAACAGTGTTCTGCTGTTAATAATGACCGGGCAAATAGAATGTTCATTTGCAGCATATCTGGCATCAAATTTCTGCCTTTCTGAGCTGTGAGAAGTGAATTATAACCATTACATTCTTTCAGTGGCCTTTTGCATTAGAGCAGCAAAAAAGACTTATTTTGGTGTCAGAAGGACCAAATTAGGTCTCCCCACAAGGTGTAAGCATTGTTTCCACACATCTGAGTTATTTGAATGTTCTCTTCTGTTTTAGCGCCCAAATCGTCTGAATCATGTTAAATATGAATTTCACTGAGTTTAAACAGTGTTCTGCTGTTAATAATGACCGGGCAAATAGAATGTTCATTTGCAGCATATCTGGCATCAAATTTCTGCCTTTCTGAGCTGTGAGAAGTGAATTATAACCATTACATTCTTTCAGTGGCCTTTTGCATTAGAGCAGCAAAAAAGACTTATTTAGGTGTCAGAAGGACCAAATTAGGTCTCCCCACAAGGTGTAAGCATTGTTTCCACACATCTGAGTTTATTGACTGTTCTCTTCTGTTTTAGCGCCCAAATCGTCTGAATCATGTTAAATATGAATTTCACTGAGTTTAAACAGTGTTCTGCTGTTAATAATGACCGGGCAAATAGAATGTTCATTTGCAGCATATCTGGCATCAAATTTCTGCCTTTCTGAGCTGTGAGAAGTGAATTATAACCATTACATTCTTTCAGTGGCCTTTTGCATTAGAGCAGCAAAAAAGACTTATTTAGGTGTCAGAAGGACCAAATTAGGTCTCCCCACAAGGTGTAAGCAGTGTTTCCACACACCTTAGCTGTTGGACAGCTCCCATCTGTTTTAGCGCCCAAATCGTCTGAATCATGTTAAATATGAATTTCACTGAGTTTAAACAGTGTTCTGCTGTTAATAATGACCGGGCAAATAGAATGTTCATTTGCAGCATATCTGGCATCAAATTTCTGCCTTTCTGAGCTGTGAGAAGTGAATTATAACCATTACATTCTTTCAGTGGCCTTTTGCATTAGAGCAGCAAAAAAGACTTATTTAGGTGTCAGAAGGACCAAATTAGGTCTCCCCACAAGGTGTAAGCATTGTTTCCACACATCTGAGTTTATTGACTGCTCTCTTCTGTTTTAGCGCCCAAATCGTCTGAATCATGTTAAATATGAATTTCACTGAGTTTAAACAGTGTTCTGCTGTTAATAATGACCGGGCAAATAGAATGTTCATTTGCAGCATATCTGGCATCAAATTTCTGCCTTTCTGAGCTGTGAGAAGTGAATTATAACCATTACATTCTTTCAGTGGCCTTTTGCATTAGAGCAGCAAAAAAGACTTATTTAGGTGTCAGAAGGACCAAATTAGGTCTCCCCACAAGGTGTAAGCATTGTTTCCACACATCTGAGTTTATTGACTGCTCTCTTCTGTTTTAGCGCCCAAATCGTCTGAATCATGTTAAATATGAATTTCACTGAGTTTAAACAGTGTTCTGCTGTTAATAATGACCGGGCAAATAGAATGTTCATTTGCAGCATATCTGGCATCAAATTTCTGCCTTTCTGAGCTGTGAGAAGTGAATTATAACCATTACATTCTTTCAGTGGCCTTTTGCATTAGAGCAGCAAAAAAGACTTATTTAGGTGTCAGAAGGACCAAATTAGGTCTCCCCACAAGGTGTAAGCATTGTTTCCACACATCTGAGTTTGTTGACTGCTCTCTTCTGTTTTAGCGCCCAAATCGTCTGAATCATGTTAAATATGAATTTCACTGAGTTTAAACAGTGTTCTGCTGTTAATAATGACCGGGCAAATAGAATGTTCATTTGCAGCATATCTGGCATCAAATTTCTGCCTTTCTGAGCTGTGAGAAGTGAATTATAACCATTACATTCTTTCAGTGGCCTTTTGCATTAGAGCAGCAAAAAAGACTTATTTAGGTGTCAGAAGGACCAAATTAGGTCTCCCCACAAGGTGTAAGCATTGTTTCCACACATCTGAGTTTATTGACTGCTCTCATTCTGTTTTAGCGCCCAAATCGTCTGAATCATGTTAAATATGAATTTCACTGAGTTTAAACAGTGTTCTGCTGTTAATAATGACCGGGCAAATAGAATGTTCATTTGCAGCATATCTGGCATCAAATTTCTGCCTTTCTGAGCTGTGAGAAGTGAATTATAACCATTACATTCTTTCAGTGGCCTTTTGCATTAGAGCAGCAAAAAAGACTTATTTAGGTGTCAGAAGGACCAAATTAGGTCTCCCCACAAGGTGTAAGCATTGTTTCCACACATCTGAGTTTATTGACTGCTCTCTTCTGTTTTAGCGCCCAAATCGTCTGAATCATGTTAAATATGAATTTCACTGAGTTTAAACAGTGTTCTGCTGTTAATAATGACCGGGCAAATAGAATGTTCATTTGCAGCATATCTGGCATCAAATTTCTGCCTTTCTGAGCTGTGAGAAGTGAATTATAACCATTACATTCTTTCAGTGGCCTTTTGCATTAGAGCAGCAAAAAAGACTTATTTAGGTGTCAGAAGGACCAAATTAGGTCTCCCCACAAGGTGTAAGCAGTGTTTCCACACACCTTAGCTGTTGGACAGCTCCCATCTGTTTTAGCGCCCAAATCGTCTGAATCATGTTAAATATGAATTTCACTGAGTTTAAACAGTGTTCTGCTGTTAATAATGACCGGGCAAATAGAATGTTCATTTGCAGCATATCTGGCATCAAATTTCTGCCTTTCTGAGCTGTGAGAAGTGAATTATAACCATTACATTCTTTCAGTGGCCTTTTGCATTAGAGCAGCAAAAAAGACTTATTTAGGTGTCAGAAGGACCAAATTAGGTCTCCCCACAAGGTGTAAGCAGTGTTTCCACACACCTTAGCTGTTGACTAGCTCCCATCTGTTTTAGCGCCCAAATCGTCTGAATCATGTTAAATATGAATTTCACTGAGTTTAAACAGTGTTCTGCTGTTAATAATGACCGGGCAAATAGAATGTTCATTTGCAGCATATCTGGCATCAAATTTCTGCCTTTCTGAGCTGTGAGAAGTGAATTATAACCATTACATTCTTTCAGTGGCCTTTTGCATTAGAGCAGCAAAAAAGACTTATTTAGGTGTCAGAAGGACCAAATTAGGTCTCCCCACAAGGTGTAAGCATTGTTTCCACACATCCTTAGCTGTTGGACAGCTCCCATTCTGTTTTAGCGCCCAAATCGTCTGAATCATGTTAAATATGAATTTCACTGAGTTTAAACAGTGTTCTGCTGTTAATAATGACCGGGCAAATAGAATGTTCATTTGCAGCATATCTGGCATCAAATTTCTGCCTTTCTGAGCTGTGAGAAGTGAATTATAACCATTACATTCTTTCAGTGGCCTTTTGCATTAGAGCAGCAAAAAAGCCTTATTTAGGTGTCAGAAGGACCAAATTAGGTCTCCCCACAAGGTGTAAGCAGTTTTTCCACACTCCTTAGCTGTTGGACAGCTCCCATCTGTTTTAGCGCCCAAATCGTCTGAATCATGTTAAATATGAATTTCACTGAGTTTAAACAGTGTTCTGCTGTTAATAATGACCGGGCAAATAGAATGTTCATTTGCAGCATATCTGGCATCAAATTTCTGCCTTTCTGAGCTGTGAGAAGTGAATTATAACCATTACATTCTTTCAGTGGCCTTTTGCATTAGAGCAGCAAAAAAGACTTATTTAGGTGTCAGAAGGACCAAATTAGGTCTCCCCACAAGGTGTAAGCATTGTTTCCACACATCTGAGTTTATTGACTGCTCTCTTCTGTTTTAGCGCCCAAATCGTCTGAATCATGTTAAATATGAATTTCACTGAGTTTAAACAGTGTTCTGCTGTTAATAATGACCGGGCAAATAGAATGTTCATTTGCAGCATATCTGGCATCAAATTTCTGCCTTTCTGAGCTGTGAGAAGTGAATTATAACCATTACATTCTTTCAGTGGCCTTTTGCATTAGAGCAGCAAAAAAGACTTATTTAGGTGTCAGAAGGACCAAATTAGGTCTCCCCACAAGGTGTAAGCATTGTTTCCACACATCTGAGTTTATTGACTGCTCTCTTCTGTTTTAGCGCCCAAATCGTCTGAATCATGTTAAATATGAATTTCACTGAGTTTAAACAGTGTTCTGCTGTTAATAATGACCGGGCAAATAGAATGTTCATTTGCAGCATATCTGGCATCAAATTTCTGCCTTTCTGAGCTGTGAGAAGTGAATTATAACCATTACATTCTTTCAGTGGCCTTTTGCATTAGAGCAGCAAAAAAGACTTATTTAGGTGTCAGAAGGACCAAATTAGGTCTCCCCACAAGGTGTAAGCATTGTTTCCACACATCTGAGTTTATTGACTGCTCTCTTCTGTTTTAGCGCCCAAATCGTCTGAATCATGTTAAATATGAATTTCACTGAGTTTAAACAGTGTTCTGCTGTTAATAATGACCGGGCAAATAGAATGTTCATTTGCAGCATATCTGGCATCAAATTTCTGCCTTTCTGAGCTGTGAGAAGTGAATTATAACCATTACATTCTTTCAGTGGCCTTTTGCATTAGAGCAGCAAAAAAGACTTATTTAGGTGTCAGAAGGACCAAATTAGGTCTCCCCACAAGGTGTAAGCAGTGTTTCCACACACCTTAGCTGTTGGACAGCTCCCATCTGTTTTAGCGCCCAAATCGTCTGAATCATGTTAAATATGAATTTCACTGAGTTTAAACAGTGTTCTGCTGTTAATAATGACCGGGCAAATAGAATGTTCATTTGCAGCATATCTGGCATCAAATTTCTGCCTTTCTGAGCTGTGAGAAGTGAATTATAACCATTACATTCTTTCAGTGGCCTTTTGCATTAGAGCAGCAAAAAAGACTTATTTAGGTGTCAGAAGGACCAAATTAGGTCTCCCCACAAGGTGTAAGCATTGTTTCCACACATCTGAGTTTATTGACTGCTCTCTTCTGTTTTAGCGCCCAAATCGTCTGAATCATGTTAAATATGAATTTCACTGAGTTTAAACAGTGTTCTGCTGTTAATAATGACCGGGCAAATAGAATGTTCATTTGCAGCATATCTGGCATCAAATTTCTGCCTTTCTGAGCTGTGAGAAGTGAATTATAACCATTACATTCTTTCAGTGGCCTTTTGCATTAGAGCAGCAAAAAAGACTTATTTAGGTGTCAGAAGGACCAAATTAGGTCTCCCCACAAGGTGTAAGCATTGTTTCCACACATCTGAGTTTATTGACTGCTCTCTTCTGTTTTAGCGCCCAAATCGTCTGAATCATGTTAAATATGAATTTCACTGAGTTTAAACAGTGTTCTGCTGTTAATAATGACCGGGCAAATAGAATGTTCATTTGCAGCATATCTGGCATCAAATTTCTGCCTTTCTGAGCTGTGAGAAGTGAATTATAACCATTACATTCTTTCAGTGGCCTTTTGCATTAGAGCAGCAAAAAAGACTTATTTAGGTGTCAGAAGGACCAAATTAGGTCTCCCCACAAGGTGTAAGCATTGTTTCCACACACCTTAGCTGTTGACAGCTCCCATCTGTTTTAGCGCCCAAATCGTCTGAATCATGTTAAATATGAATTTCACTGAGTTTAAACAGTGTTCTGCTGTTAATAATGACCGGGCAAATAGAATGTTCATTTGCAGCATATCTGGCATCAAATTTCTGCCTTTCTGAGCTGTGAGAAGTGAATTATAACCATTACATTCTTTCAGTGGCCTTTTGCATTAGAGCAGCAAAAAAGACTTATTTAGGTGTCAGAAGGACCAAATTAGGTCTCCCCACAAGGTGTAAGCATTGTTTCCACACATCTGAGTTTATTGACTGCTCTCTTCTGTTTTAGCGCCCAAATCGTCTGAATCATGTTAAATATGAATTTCACTGAGTTTAAACAGTGTTCTGCTGTTAATAATGACCGGGCAAATAGAATGTTCATTTGCAGCATATCTGGCATCAAATTTCTGCCTTTCTGAGCTGTGAGAAGTGAATTATAACCATTACATTCTTTCAGTGGCCTTTTGCATTAGAGCAGCAAAAAAGACTTATTTAGGTGTCAGAAGGACCAAATTAGGTCTCCCCACAAGGTGTAAGCATTGTTTCCACACATCTGAGTTTATTGACTGCTCTCTTCTGTTTTAGCGCCCAAATCGTCTGAATCATGTTAAATATGAATTTCACTGAGTTTAAACAGTGTTCTGCTGTTAATAATGACCGGGCAAATAGAATGTTCATTTGCAGCATATCTGGCATCAAATTTCTGCCTTTCTGAGCTGTGAGAAGTGAATTATAACCATTACATTCTTTCAGTGGCCTTTTGCATTAGAGCAGCAAAAAAGACTTATTTAGGTGTCAGAAGGACCAAATTAGGTCTCCCCACAAGGTGTAAGCATTGTTTCCACACATCTGAGTTTATTGACTGCTCTCTTCTGTTTTAGCGCCCAAATCGTCTGAATCATGTTAAATATGAATTTCACTGAGTTTAAACAGTGTTCTGCTGTTAATAATGACCGGGCAAATAGAATGTTCATTTGCAGCATATCTGGCATCAAATTTCTGCCTTTCTGAGCTGTGAGAAGTGAATTATAACCATTACATTCTTTCAGTGGCCTTTTGCATTAGAGCAGCAAAAAAGACTTATTTAGGTGTCAGAAGGACCAAATTAGGTCTCCCCACAAGGTGTAAGCATTGTTTCCACACATCTGAGTTTATTGACTGCTCTCTTCTGTTTTAGCGCCCAAATCGTCTGAATCATGTTAAATATGAATTTCACTGAGTTTAAACAGTGTTCTGCTGTTAATAATGACCGGGCAAATAGAATGTTCATTTGCAGCATATCTGGCATCAAATTTCTGCCTTTCTGAGCTGTGAGAAGTGAATTATAACCATTACATTCTTTCAGTGGCCTTTTGCATTAGAGCAGCAAAAAAGACTTATTTAGGTGTCAGAAGGACCAAATTAGGTCTCCCCACAAGGTGTAAGCATTGTTTCCACACATCTGAGTTGTTGACTGCTCTCTTCTGTTTTAGCGCCCAAATCGTCTGAATCATGTTAAATATGAATTTCACTGAGTTTAAACAGTGTTCTGCTGTTAATAATGACCGGGCAAATAGAATGTTCATTTGCAGCATATCTGGCATCAAATTTCTGCCTTTCTGAGCTGTGAGAAGTGAATTATAACCATTACATTCTTTCAGTGGCCTTTTGCATTAGAGCAGCAAAAAAGACTTATTTAGGTGTCAGAAGGACCAAATTAGGTCTCCCCACAAGGTGTAAGCATTGTTTCCACACATCTGAGTTTATTGACTGCTCTCTTCTGTTTTAGCGCCCAAATCGTCTGAATCATGTTAAATATGAATTTCACTGAGTTTAAACAGTGTTCTGCTGTTAATAATGACCGGGCAAATAGAATGTTCATTTGCAGCATATCTGGCATCAAATTTCTGCCTTTCTGAGCTGTGAGAAGTGAATTATAACCATTACATTCTTTCAGTGGCCTTTTGCATTAGAGCAGCAAAAAAGACTTATTTAGGTGTCAGAAGGACCAAATTAGGTCTCCCCACAAGGTGTAAGCATTGTTTCCACACATCTGAGTTTATTGACTGCTCTCTTCTGTTTTAGCGCCCAAATCGTCTGAATCATGTTAAATATGAATTTCACTGAGTTTAAACAGTGTTCTGCTGTTAATAATGACCGGGCAAATAGAATGTTCATTTGCAGCATATCTGGCATCAAATTTCTGCCTTTCTGAGCTGTGAGAAGTGAATTATAACCATTACATTCTTTCAGTGGCCTTTTGCATTAGAGCAGCAAAAAAGACTTATTTAGGTGTCAGAAGGACCAAATTAGGTCTCCCCACAAGGTGTAAGCATTGTTTCCACACATCTGAGTTTATTGACTGCTCTCTTCTGTTTTAGCGCCCAAATCGTCTGAATCATGTTAAATATGAATTTCACTGAGTTTAAACAGTGTTCTGCTGTTAATAATGACCGGGCAAATAGAATGTTCATTTGCAGCATATCTGGCATCAAATTTCTGCCTTTCTGAGCTGTGAGAAGTGAATTATAACCATTACATTCTTTCAGTGGCCTTTTGCATTAGAGCAGCAAAAAAGACTTATTTAGGTGTCAGAAGGACCAAATTAGGTCTCCCCACAAGGTGTAAGCATTGTTTCCACACATCTGAGTTTATTGACTGCTCTCTTCTGTTTTAGCGCCCAAATCGTCTGAATCATGTTAAATATGAATTTCACTGAGTTTAAACAGTGTTCTGCTGTTAATAATGACCGGGCAAATAGAATGTTCATTTGCAGCATATCTGGCATCAAATTTCTGCCTTTCTGAGCTGTGAGAAGTGAATTATAACCATTACATTCTTTCAGTGGCCTTTTGCATTAGAGCAGCAAAAAAGACTTATTTAGGTGTCAGAAGGACCAAATTAGGTCTCCCCACAAGGTGTAAGCATTGTTTCCACACATCTGAGTTTATTGACTGCTCTCTTCTGTTTTAGCGCCCAAATCGTCTGAATCATGTTAAATATGAATTTCACTGAGTTTAAACAGTGTTCTGCTGTTAATAATGACCGGGCAAATAGAATGTTCATTTGCAGCATATCTGGCATCAAATTTCTGCCTTTCTGAGCTGTGAGAAGTGAATTATAACCATTACATTCTTTCAGTGGCCTTTTGCATTAGAGCAGCAAAAAAGACTTATTTAGGTGTCAGAAGGACCAAATTAGGTCTCCCCACAAGGTGTAAGCATTGTTTCCACACATCTGAGTTTATTGACTGCTCTCTTCTGTTTTAGCGCCCAAATCGTCTGAATCATGTTAAATATGAATTTCACTGAGTTTAAACAGTGTTCTGCTGTTAATAATGACCGGGCAAATAGAATGTTCATTTGCAGCATATCTGGCATCAAATTTCTGCCTTTCTGAGCTGTGAGAAGTGAATTATAACCATTACATTCTTTCAGTGGCCTTTTGCATTAGAGCAGCAAAAAAGACTTATTTAGGTGTCAGAAGGACCAAATTAGGTCTCCCCACAAGGTGTAAGCATTGTTTCCACACATCTGAGTTTATTGACTGCTCTCTTCTGTTTTAGCGCCCAAATCGTCTGAATCATGTTAAATATGAATTTCACTGAGTTTAAACAGTGTTCTGCTGTTAATAATGACCGGGCAAATAGAATGTTCATTTGCAGCATATCTGGCATCAAATTTCTGCCTTTCTGAGCTGTGAGAAGTGAATTATAACCATTACATTCTTTCAGTGGCCTTTTGCATTAGAGCACCAAAAAAAGACTTATTTAGGTGTCAGAAGGACCAAATTAGGTCTCCCCACAAGGTGTAAGCATTGTTTCCACACACCTTAGCTGTTGGACAGCTCCCATCTGTTTTAGCGCCCAAATCGTCTGAATCATGTTAAATATGAATTTCACTGAGTTTAAACAGTGTTCTGCTGTTAATAATGACCGGGCAAATAGAATGTTCATTTGCAGCATATCTGGCATCAAATTTCTGCCTTTCTGAGCTGTGAGAAGTGAATTATAACCATTACATTCTTTCAGTGGCCTTTTGCATTAGAGCAGCAAAAAAGACTTATTTAGGTGTCAGAAGGACCAAATTAGGTCTCCCCACAAGGTGTAAGCATTGTTTCCACACATCTGAGTTTATTGACTGCTCTCTTCTGTTTTAGCGCCCAAATCGTCTGAATCATGTTAAATATGAATTTCACTGAGTTTAAACAGTGTTCTGCTGTTAATAATGACCGGGCAAATAGAATGTTCATTTGCAGCATATCTGGCATCAAATTTCTGCCTTTCTGAGCTGTGAGAAGTGAATTATAACCATTACATTCTTTCAGTGGCCTTTTGCATTAGAGCAGCAAAAAAGACTTATTTAGGTGTCAGAAGGACCTAAATTAGGTCTCCCCACAAGGTGTAAGCATTGTTTCCACACATCTGAGTTTATTGACTGCTCTCTTCTGTTTTAGCGCCCAAATCGTCTGAATCATGTTAAATATGAATTTCACTGAGTTTAAACAGTGTTCTGCTGTTAATAATGACCGGGCAAATAGAATGTTCATTTGCAGCATATCTGGCATCAAATTTCTGCCTTTCTGAGCTGTGAGAAGTGAATTATAACCATTACATTCTTTCAGTGGCCTTTTGCATTAGAGCAGCAAAAAAGACTTATTTAGGTGTCAGAAGGACCAAATTAGGTCTCCCCACAAGGTGTAAGCATTGTTTCCACACATCTGAGTTTATTGACTGCTCTCTTCTGTTTTAGCGCCCAAATCGTCTGAATCATGTTAAATATGAATTTCACTGAGTTTAAACAGTGTTCTGCTGTTAATAATGACCGGGCAAATAGAATGTTCATTTGCAGCATATCTGGCATCAAATTTCTGCCTTTCTGAGCTGTGAGAAGTGAATTATAACCATTACATTCTTTCAGTGGCCTTTTGCATTAGAGCAGCAAAAAAGACTTATTTAGGTGTCAGAAGGACCAAATTAGGTCTCCCCACAAGGTGTAAGCATTGTTTCCACACATCTGAGTTTGTTGACTGCTCTCTTCTGTTTTAGCGCCCAAATCGTCTGAATCATGTTAAATATGAATTTCACTGAGTTTAAACAGTGTTCTGCTGTTAATAATGACCGGGCAAATAGAATGTTCATTTGCAGCATATCTGGCATCAAATTTCTGCCTTTCTGAGCTGTGAGAAGTGAATTATAACCATTACATTCTTTCAGTGGCCTTTTGCATTAGAGCAGCAAAAAAGACTTATTTAGGTGTCAGAAGGACCAAATTAGGTCTCCCCACAAGGTGTAAGCATTGTTTCCACACACCTGAGCTTATTGACTGCTCTCATCTGTTTTAGCGCCCAAATCGTCTGAATCATGTTAAATATGAATTTCACTGAGTTTAAACAGTGTTCTGCTGTTAATAATGACCGGGCAAATAGAATGTTCATTTGCAGCATATCTGGCATCAAATTTCTGCCTTTCTGAGCTGTGAGAAGTGAATTATAACCATTACATTCTTTCAGTGGCCTTTTGCATTAGAGCAGCAAAAAAGACTTATTTAGGTGTCAGAAGGACTAAATTAGGTCTCCCCACAAGGTGTAAGCATTGTTTCCACACATCTGAGTTTATTGACTGCTCTCTTCTGTTTTAGCGCCCAAATCGTCTGAATCATGTTAAATATGAATTTCACTGAGTTTAAACAGTGTTCTGCTGTTAATAATGACCGGGCAAATAGAATGTTCATTTGCAGCATATCTGGCATCAAATTTCTGCCTTTCTGAGCTGTGAGAAGTGAATTATAACCATTACATTCTTTCAGTGGCCTTTTGCATTAGAGCAGCAAAAAAGACTTATTTAGGTGTCAGAAGGACCAAATTAGGTCTCCCCACAAGGTGTAAGCATTGTTTCCACACATCATGAGCTGTTGGACAGCTCCATTCTGTTTTAGCGCCCAAATCGTCTGAATCATGTTAAATATGAATTTCACTCAGTTTAAACAGTGTTCTGCTGTTAATAATGACCGGGCAAATAGAATGTTCATTTGCAGCATATCTGGCATCAAATTTCTGCCTTTCTGAGCTGTGAGAAGTGAATTATAACCATTACATTCTTTCAGTGGCCTTTTGCATTAGAGCAGCAAAAAAGACTTATTTAGGTGTCAGAAGGACCAAATTAGGTCTCCCCACAAGGTGTAAGCATTGTTTCCACATATCTGAGTTTATTGACTGCTCTCTTCTGTTTTAGCGCCCAAATCGTCTGAATCATGTTAAATATGAATTTCACTGAGTTTAAACAGTGTTCTGCTGTTAATAATGACCGGGCAAATAGAATGTTCATTTGCAGCATATCTGGCATCAAATTTCTGCCTTTCTGAGCTGTGAGAAGTGAATTATAACCATTACATTCTTTCAGTGGCCTTTTGCATTAGAGCAGCAAAAAAGACTTATTTAGGTGTCAGAAGGACCAAATTAGGTCTCCCCACAAGGTGTAAGCATTGTTTCCACACATCTGAGTTTATTGACTGCTCTCTTCTGTTTTAGCGCCCAAATCGTCTGAATCATGTTAAATATGAATTTCACTGAGTTTAAACAGTGTTCTGCTGTTAATAATGACCGGGCAAATAGAATGTTCATTTGCAGCATATCTGGCATCAAATTTCTGCCTTTCTGAGCTGTGAGAAGTGAATTATAACCATTACATTCTTTCAGTGGCCTTTTGCATTAGAGCAGCAAAAAAGACTTATTTAGGTGTCAGAAGGACCAAATTAGGTCTCCCCACAAGGTGTAAGCATTGTTTCCACACACCTTAGCTGTATTGACATGCTCCCATCTGTTTTAGCGCCCAAATCGTCTGAATCATGTTAAATATGAATTTCACTGAGTTTAAACAGTGTTCTGCTGTTAATAATGACCGGGCAAATAGAATGTTCATTTGCAGCATATCTGGCATCAAATTTCTGCCTTTCTGAGCTGTGAGAAGTGAATTATAACCATTACATTCTTTCAGTGGCCTTTTGCATTAGAGCAGCAAAAAAGACTTATTTAGGTGTCAGAAGGACTAAATTAGGTCTCCCCACAAGGTGTAAGCATTGTTTCCACACATCTGAGTTTATTGACTGCTCTCTTCTGTTTTAGCGCCCAAATCGTCTGAATCATGTTAAATATGAATTTCACTGAGTTTAAACAGTGTTCTGCTGTTAATAATGACCGGGCAAATAGAATGTTCATTTGCAGCATATCTGGCATCAAATTTCTGCCTTTCTGAGCTGTGAGAAGTGAATTATAACCATTACATTCTTTCAGTGGCCTTTTGCATTAGAGCAGCAAAAAGACTTATTTAGGTGTCAGAAGGACCAAATTAGGTCTCCCCACAAGGTGTAAGCAGTGTTTCCACACACCTTAGCTGTTGGACAGCTCCCATCTGTTTTAGCGCCCAAATCGTCTGAATCATGTTAAATATGAATTTCACTGAGTTTAAACAGTGTTCTGCTGTTAATAATGACCGGGCAAATAGAATGTTCATTTGCAGCATATCTGGCATCAAATTTCTGCCTTTCTGAGCTGTGAGAAGTGAATTATAACCATTACATTCTTTCAGTGGCCTTTTGCATTAGAGCAGCAAAAAAGACTTATTTAGGTGTCAGAAGGACTAAATTAGGTCTCCCCACAAGGTGTAAGCATTGTTTCCACACATCTGAGTTTATTGACTGCTCTCTTCTGTTTTAGCGCCCAAATCGTCTGAATCATGTTAAATATGAATTTCACTGAGTTGAAACAGTGTTCTGCTGTTAATAATGACCGGGCAAATAGAATGTTATTTTGCAGCATATCTGGCATCAAATTTCTCCCTTTCTGAGCTGAGAGAAGTGAATGATAACCATTACATTCTTTCAGTGGCCTTTTGCATTAGAGCAGCAAAAAAGACTTATGTAGGTGTCAGAAGGACCAAATTAGGTCTCCCCACAAGGTGTAAGTATTGTTTCCACACATCTGAGTTTGTTGACTGCTCTCTTCGGTTTTAGCGCCCAAATCGTCTGAATCATGTTAAATATGAATTTTACTGAGTTTAAAAAGTGTTCTGCTGTTACTAATGACCGGGCAAATAGAATGTTCATTTGCAGCATATCTGGCATCAAATTTCTGCCTTTCTGAGCTGTGAGAAGTGAATTATAACCATTACATTCTTTCAGGGGCCTTTTGCATTAGAGCAGCAAAAAAGACTTATTTAGGTGTCAGAAGGACCAAATTAGGTCTCCCCACAAGGTGTAAGCATTGTTTCCACACATCTGAGTTTGTTGACTGTTCTTTTATGTTTTAGCGCCCAAATCGTCTGAATCGTGTTAAATATGAATTTCAATGAGTTGAAACAGTGTTCTGCTGTTAATAATGACCGGGCACATAGAATGTTATTTTGCAGCATATCTGGCATCAAATTTCTCCCTTTCTGAGCTGAGAGAAGTGAATGATAACCATTACATTCTTTCAGTGGCCTTTTGCATTAGAGCAGCAAAAAAGACTTATTTAGGTGTCAGAAGGACCAAATTAGGTCTCCCCACAAGGTGTAAGCAGTGTTTCCACACACTTTAGCTGTTGGACAGCTCCCATCTGTTTTAGCGCCCAAATCGTCTGAAACATGTTAAATATGAATTTCACTGAGTTTAAACAGTGTTCTGCTGTTAATAATGACCAGGCAGATAAAATTTCAATCTGAAAAACTCACACAGAAAGAAAAGGCAATTAGAAGAATTTTATTGATACAATATTTTAAGAGTTTGGCGCTCAGACCTCGGCAGGAAAAATTCACGCTGAATTATACTTCAAATGCATAAGCAGGCGTATGAGAATAGGGATATTTCCCCCCGGGTCTGAAACTGGTGGTGGAGTGGAGATAAACAAAGTTTGTTCAGTCCATATGATGATCTGTTTGAGCTAGATGTCCAACTTGATAAACACTGGTTCGCATGAACTGTCCATGATGAGCAAGCATGAAGCGACTGTGGAGAGGAAAAACTCCCCTTTGGGAAGAAACCTCTGGCAGAACCAGGCTCAACATGGCGGTCTTCTGCCGGACCGTTTTAAGGAGTGACTGGGAAATCCGTAAGAGTCTGGGATGAATTACACTCTGATAGGGACGAGGTTGAAGGAGGACCATAGGAAAGACAGGCGGAGCTTGGTACGATGGTGGAGAAGGGGATGGAGGTGGGTTGAAACCGGTCATCAGAGTCCAAAACAGACACGCGGCACGCCACCGCTTGCTCACTGAGCAGAAGGCTGAGACGAGGATGTGGAGTTCTTTTTAAGATGAACCCAGGATGCTGATTGGCTTCGAGGAGGAGCAGTTCAAAACTGATTGGCTTGTGTCGGAGGCGGATGAGTCTCTGATTGATGGAGGTAGGCAATAGAGTTTCTTCAGTCTGAATTTTCGCTTAAGCTGCATTTCAATCTGAAAAACTCACACAGAAAGAAAAGGCAATTAGAAGAATTTTATTGATACAATATTTTAAGAGTTTGGCGCTCAGACCTCGGCAGGAAAAATTCACGCTGAATTATACTTCAATATGCATAAGCAGGCGTATGAGAATAGGGATATTTCCCCCCAAAAATTGCCGATGTCGAGGCCAGTGCATCAAACAGGCCGGTTGCCGCGAAGGCCTACCAAAGTTGAGTGAGATGTATGGGGAGATGAGGTGAGGTGTATGTTGATGTGAATGAATAGAGATGGTCAGTCTCAGGATGATACTTGGAACTGAAAGGCTTGCAAAGGGGAACGTCTAAATCGAAATACTTGGACCTCGGCAGGAAACATAAATCAGGAAACATGATTTATACTTTAACGTAGATAAACAGATGTATGAGAATAGGGATGCTCCCCCCCAAAAATGCTGAGGTCCAGGCCATGGACGTGATGAATGAACAATTATAGCAGGGAGCATGGTGGGAAGCATCCAGGGGACATGGGAGGGAACACAGGGAGCATAGAAGGGAACATGGCAGAGAACGCAGGGAACACACAGGGAGCATGGCAGAGAACACAGGGAGCATGGCAGAGAACGCAGGGAACACACAGGGAACATGGCCGAGAACACAGGGAATATGGCAGAGAATGCAGGGAATATGGCAGAGAACGCAAGGAATATGGCAGAGAATGCAGGGAACATGGCAGAGAACGCAGGGAATATGGCAGAGAACGCAGGTAACATGGCAGAGAACGCAGGCCGCATACAGACCAGTCCAAGCGGATGCCAAACTGCACCAGAGTTGCAGCGGTTTAATAACAATTGTTATCAATTGCTGAATTTAAAATGCACTTCATCCTCCAACCAGTAGGTGGCAGCAATGCCACCACAAGCCCGGTGGCTACCGGCAATACCAGAAGAAGAAAACGAAAACAGGCAGAAATTTGATGCCAAATATGATGCAAATGAACATTCTATGTGCCCGGTCATTACTAACTTCAAAACACTGTTTAAACTCAGTGAAATTTATGATTAACATGATTCAGATGATTTTGGCGCTAAAACAGATGGGAGCTGTCCAACAGCTAAGGTGTGCTAAGTTCTATGTGCCCGGTCCTTAGTAACAGCAGAACACTGTTAAAACTCAGTGAAATTCATATTTAACTTGATTCAGACGATTTTGGGCGCTAAAAAAGAAGAGAGCAGTCAATAAACTAAGGTGTGTGGAAACAATGCTTAAA
The DNA here is from genome assembly GCF_011125445.2 of Fundulus heteroclitus. Lineage (NCBI taxonomy): Eukaryota > Metazoa > Chordata > Actinopteri > Cyprinodontiformes > Fundulidae > Fundulus > Fundulus heteroclitus. Next base: position 207,762 of record NW_023396661.1, on the reverse strand, counting down.
CCTTGTGGGGAGACCTAATTTGGTCCTTCTTACACCTAAATAAGTCATTTTTGCTACTCTGATGCAAAAGTCCACTCAAAGAATATAATGGTTATAATTCACTTTTCACAGCTCAGAAAGGCAGACATTTGGTGCCAAATATGCTGCAAATGAACATTCTATGTGCCCGGTCATTAGTAACAGCAAAACACTGTTTAAACTCAGTGAAATTTATATTTAACATGATTCAGACGATTTGGGCGCTAAAACAGAAGAGAGCAGTCAATAAACTCAGATGTGTGGAAACAATGCTTACACCTTGTGGGGAGACCTAATTTAGTCCTTCTGACACCTAAATAAGTCTTTTTTGCTGCTCTAATACAAAAGGCCACTGAAAAAATGTAATGCTTATAATTCACTTCTCACAGCTCAGAAAGGCAGAAATATGATGCCAGATATGCTGCAAATGAACATTCTATTTGCCCGGTCATTATTAACAGCAGAACACTGTTTCAACTCAGTGAAATTCATATTTAACATGATTCAGACGATTTGGGTGCTAAAACAGAAGAGAGCAGTGAATAAACCAAGGTTTTGAAACAATGCTTAAACCATGTGGTGAGACCTAATTTGGTCCTTATTACACCTAAATAAGTCATTTTTGCTGCTCTAATGCAAAAGGCCACTCAAAGAATGTAATGGTTATAATTCACTTCTCACAGCACAGAAAGGCAGAAATTCGATGCCAAATATGCTGCAAATGATCATTCTATGTGGTGTCGTGGAATGTTCTTCCCACAACGTAATAATTTGTACAAAGTCCTTAAAAAATTCTAAGTTCTTGATAAGGCAGTTAAGAATATCCAACAGTGGTCAAAAAGTGAACAAAAGTAGCTGAGTTTCGGTCCAAGGCTGTTTATTGCAACAACACAAGACAACCACAAATGAGATGAGCTCCGGACAACATCTGACAACATACAGAAGCAGTCTGTTTATATACATTCTCTGTGTCTTTGAGCTCCACCTTTTCATTACGTATTTTCTATCACTTTTCCACGGATATCTTTATTATTTTGTTACATTTCGGAGGAAACTTCCCGAGGGTGCATATTTTTTAAAACACTTTATTGTCCTGCCTCCTTCCAAATGGCCCCACCTCATTATGTTAACCTCATTTGCAAACTGTCTCCCCATCATTATCTTGTTGCTGATGACAACACTCTATTATATTAACATCATGTGGCCATGCTAAACAGTTGCACATCGTTTCCTCTTCCTGGACCTTTACCATACATCTTTTGTTCACAATACAACATAATTTGATTTCTGATTATGATGTTTCCATGGTGCACCATGTATGTCTGAATGCCCTTGCCTGTGTGCGTCTAACTCTCAGCTTGACCTCAAGACTGACACACACATTTCCCTCAGATACATGTTAAGGCACACTTTTAATCATAGTGATAGGAATACATTCATTGTGATATATATAAGCACACCCTTTAACTAATGTGACAAGAAAATACAAGTACTGTGAGAGGTTAATCTACTACAGTGGCCGGTCATTAGTAACATCAGAACACTGTTAAAACTCAGTGAAATTTATAAGTAATATGATTCAGATGATTTGGGCGCTAAAACATTTGGGAGCTGTCCAACAGCTAAGGTGTGTAGAAACACTGCTTACACCTTGTGGGGAGACCTTATTCGGTCCTTCTGACACCTAAATAAGTCATTTTGGCTGCTCTAATGCAATAGTCCACTCAAAGAATGTAATGGTTATAATTCACTTCTCACAGCTCAGAAAGACAGAAATTTGATGCCAAATATGCTGCAAATGATCATTCTATGTGCCCGGTCATTAGTAACAGCAGAACACTGTTAAAACTCAGTGAAATTCTTATTTAACATGATTCAGACGATTTTGGGTGCTAAAACAGAAGAGAGCAGTAAATAAACTAAGTTGTGTGTTAACACTGCTTACACCTTGTGGGGATATCTAATTCGGTCCTTCTTGCACATATATAAGTCATATTTGCTGCTCTACTGCAAAAGGCCACTCAAAGAATGTATTGGTTATAAATCACTTCTCACAGCTCAGATAGGCAGAAATTTGATGCCAAATATGATGCAAATGAACATTCTATGTGCCCGGTCATTACTAACTTCAAAACACTGTTTAAACTCAGTGAAATTTATGATTAACATGATTCAGATGATTTTGGCGCTAAAACAGATGGGAGCTGTCCAACAGCTAAGGTGTGTATAAACACAGCTTACACCTTGTGGGGAGACCTAATTTGGTCCTTATTACACCTAAATAAGTCATTTTTGCTGCTCTAACGCAAAAGGCCACTCAAAGAATGTAATGGTTATAATTCACTTTTCACAGCTCAGAAAGGCAGAAATTTGGTGCCAAATATGCTGCAAATGAACATTCTATGTGTCCGGTCATTAGTAACAGCAAAACACTGTTTAAACTCAGTGAAATTTATATTTAACATGATTCAGACGATTTGGGCGCTAAAACAAATGGGAGCTGTCCAACAGCTAAGGTGTGTGGAAACACTGCTTACACCTTGTGGGGAGACCTTATTCGGTCCTTCTGACACCTAAATAAGTCATTTTGGCTGCTCTAATGCAATAGTCCACTCAAAGAATGTAATGGTTATAATTCACTTCTCACAGCTCAGAAAGGCAGAGATTTGATGCCAAATATGCTGCAAATGATCATTCTATGTGCCCGGTCATTAGTAACAGCAGAACACTGTTAAAACTCAGTGAAATTCTAATTTAACATGATTCAGACGATTTTGGGCGCTAAAACAGAAGAGAGCAGTCAATAAACTAAGGGGTGTGTTAACAATGCTTAAACTTTGTGGGGAGACCTAATTTGGTCCTTCTTGCACCTAAATCAGTAATTTTTGTTGCTCTGCTGCAAACGGCCACTCAAAGAATGTAATGGTTATAATTCACTTCTCACAGCTCAGAAAGGCAGACATTTGGTGCCAAATGTGCTGCAAATGAACATTCTATGTGTCCAGTCATTAGTATCAGCAGAACACTGTTTAAAGACGCTGAAATTCATATTTAACATGATTCAGACGATTTGGGTGCTAAAACAGAAGAGAGCAGTGAATAAACCAAGGTTTTGAAACAATGCTTAAACCATGTGGGGAGACCTAATTTGGTCCTTATTACACCTAAATAAGTCATTTTTGCTGCTCTAATGCAAAAGGCCACTCAAAGAATGTAATGGTTATAATTCACTTCTCACAGCACAGAAAGGCAGAAATTCGATGCCAAATATGCTGCAAATGATCATTCTATGTGGCCGGTCATTATTAACATCAGAACACTGTTAAAACTCAGTGAAATTTATAAGTAATATGATTCAAATGATTTGGGCGCTAAAACATTTGGGAGCTGTCCAACAGCTAAGGTGTGTAGAAACACTGCTTACACCTTGTGGGGAGACCTTATTCGGTCCTTCTGACGCCTAAATAAGTCATTTTGGCTGCTCTAATGCAATAGTCCACTCAAAGAATGTAATGGTTATAATTCACTTCTCACAGCTCAGAAAGACAGAAATTTGATGCCAAATATGCTGCAAATGATCATTCTATGTGCCCGGTCATTAGTAACAGCAGAACACTGTTAAAACTCAGTGAAATTCTAATTTAACATGATTCAGACGATTTTGGGTGCTAAAACAGAAAAGAACAGTCAACAAACTCAGATGTGTGGAAACAATGCTTACACCTTGTGGGGAGACCTAATTTAGTCCTTCTGACACCTAAATAAGTCTTTTTTACTGCTCTAATGCAAAAGGCCACTGAAAGAATGTAATGGTTATAATTCACTTCTCACAGCTCAGAAAGGCAGAAATTTTATGCCAAATATGCTGCAAATGAACATTGTATGTGCCCGGTCATTATTAACAGCAGAACACTGTTAAAACTCAGAAAGGAAGACTAATGTCTTCCTTTCTGAGCTGTGAGAAGTGAATTATAACCATTACATTCTTTGAGTGGCCTTTTCCATTAGAGCAGACAAAATGACTTATTTAGGTGTCAGAAGGACCAAATTAGGTCTCCCCACAAGGTTTAAGCATTTTTGACACACAACTTAGTTTATTGACTGCTCTCTTCTATTTTAGCGCCCAAATCGTCTGAATCATGTTTAATATAAATTTCATTGAGTTTAAACAGTGTTTTGCATTTACTAATGACTGGGCACATAGAATGTTTATTTGCATCATATTTGGCATCAAATGTCTGCCTTTCTGAGCTGTGAGAAGTGAATTATAACCATTACATTCTTTGAGTGGACTTTTGCATTAGAGAGGCCAAAATGACTAATTTAGGTGTCAGAAGGACCAAATTAGGTCTCCCCACAAGGTTTAAGTATTGTTTCCACACACCTGAGTTTGTTGACTGCTCTCTTCTGTTTTAGCACCCAAATCGTCTGAATCATGTTAAATATGAATTTCACTGAGTTTAAACAGTGTTCTGCTGTCATTAATGACCGGGCTCATAGAATGTTAATTTGCAGCAAATTTGGCTTTAAATTTCTGCCTTTCTGAGGTGTGAGAAGTGAATTAAAACCATTGCATTATTTAAGTGGCCTTTGCATTAGAGCAGCAAAAATGACTTATTTAGGTGTCAGAAGGACCAAATTAGGTCTCCCCACAAGGTGTAAGCAGTGTTTCCACACTCCTTAGCTGTTGGACAGCTCCAATGTGTTTTAGAGCCCAAATCGTCTGAATCATGTTAAATATAAATTTCACTGAGTTTAAACAGTGTTTTGCAGTTACTAATGACCGGGCTCATAGAATGTTCACTTGCAGCAAATTTGGCATAAAATTTCTTCCTTTCTGAGTAGTGAGAACTGAAATATAACCATTACATTCTTTGAGTGGCCTTTTGCATTAGAGCTGCCAAAATGACTTATTTAGGTGTCAGACGGACCAAATTAGGTCTCCCCACAAGGTTTAAGCACTGTTTCCACACACCTTTGTTTTAATGTCTGCTCTCTTCCGATTTAGCGCACAAATCGTCTGAATCATGTTAAATTTGAATTTCACTGAGTTTAAACAGTGTGCTTGCTGTTACTAATGACCGGGCTCATAGAATGTTAATCTGCAACATATTTGTCTTCAATTTTCTGCTTTCTGAGGTGTGTTAAGTGAATTATAACCATTACATTCTGTCAGTGCCCTACTGCATTAGAGCAGCCAAAATGACTTATTTTGGTGTCAAAAAGACCAAATTAGGTCTCCCCACAAGGCTAAAGCACTGTTTCCACACACCTTTGTTTTATTGACTGCTCTCTTCTGATTTAGTGCACAAATCGTCTGAATCATGTTAAATCTAAATTTCACTGAGTTTAAACATTGATTTGCTGTTATTAATGACCGGGCTCATAGAATGCTAATTTGCAGCATATTTGGCTTCAATTTTCTGCCTTTCTGAGCTGTGAGAAGTGAATTATAACCATTACATTCTTTGACTGGCCTTTTGTATTAGAGCAGCCAAAATGACTTATTTAGGTGTCAGAAGGACCAAATTAGGTCTCCCCACAAGGTGTAAGCATTGTTTCCACACACCTTAGTTTATTCACTGCGCAAATAGTCTGAATCATGTTATATTTGAATTCCACTGAGTTTAAACAGTGTGCTGCTGTTACTAATGATACGCAGGTACCTCTTGAGCTCATAGAATATTCATTTGCAGCACTTTTGGCTTCAAATTTCTGCCTTTCTGAGCTGTGAGAAGTGAATTACAATCATTAAATTTTTTGAGTGGCCTTTTGCATTAGAGCAGCCAAAATGACTTATTTAGGTGTCAGAAATACCAAATTAGGTCTCCCCACAAGGTTTAAGCACTTTTTTCACACACCTTGGTTTTTTACTGCTCTCTTCTGTTTTGCGCACAAATCGTCTGAATCATGTTAAATTTTAATTTCACTGAGTTTAAAAAGTGTTCTGCTGTTACTTATGACCGGGCTCATAGAATGATCATTTGCAGCATATTTGGCTTAAAATTTCTTCCTTTCTGAGGTTAAAAAAGTTAATTATAACCATTACATTCTTAAAGTGGCCTTTTGCATTAGAGCAGCCAAAATGTACTTATTTAGGTGTCAGAAGGACCAAATTAGATCTCCCCACAAGGTTTAAGCATTGTTTCCACACACCTTAGTTTATTGAGTGCTCTCTTTTGTTTTAGAGCACAAATCATCTGAATCATGTTAAATTTGGATTTCAAATAGTTTAAACAGTGTTCTGCTGTTACTAATGACCGGGCTCAAACAATGTTCTTTTGCAGCATATTTGGCTTCAATTTTCTGCCTTCCTGAGGTGTGAGAAGTAAATTTTAACCATTACATTCTTTGAGTGGCCTTTTGCATTAGAGCAGACAAAAAGACTTTTTTAGGTGTCAGAAGGACCAAATTAGGTCTTCCCACAAGATTTTAGCAGCGTTTCAACACACACTTTCTGTTGGACAGCTCCCTTCTCTTTTAGCGCCCACATTGTCTGAACCATGTTAAATTTGAATTTCACTGAGTTTAAACAGTGTTCTGCTGTTACTAATGACCTGGCTCATAGAATGTTCCTTTGCAGCATATTTGACTTCATATTTCTCCCTTTCAGAGGTGTGAGAAGTGAATTATAACCATTACATTTTTTGATTGGCCACACCCTTGTTTTTGGACAGCTCCCTTCTGTTTTAGCGCACAAATTGTCTGAATCATGTTAAATTTGAATTTCACTTGGACTGAACAGTGTGCTGCTGTGTGTCCGTTAGAACACATTCTGGGTCAGCACTCCATTAGAACCGAGACTGGGTCAGCGTTTCCTCAGAACCGACTGAGACAACGCTCCATTAGATCTGCCTCTGAGTCAGGGCTCAGTTAGAACCGACTCTGGGATAGAGCTCATTTAGAACCCAGTCTGGGTCACTTCTCCATTAGAACCCACTCTGGGTCAGTGCTCAATTAGAACCGACTCTGTGTCAGTGCACCATTAAGAGTCAGTCTTGGTCAGCGCTCCATTAGAAACGACTCTTGGTCAGCACTTCATTAGAACCAAGTCTGTGTAAGTGATCAATTAGTACTTAATCTCAGTCAGTGCTCAATTAACACCCAATCTGGGTAAGGGTTCCATTATAACTAAATCTTGGTCAGCGCACATTTACAACCCAGTCTTGGTCAGCGCTCCATTAGAATTGTCTCTGGGTCACCGCTCATTTAGAACCCACTCTGAGTAAGCCTCCCATTAGAGCCGAATCTGAGTTAACACTCCATTAGAACCCAGTCTGGGTCACCGCTCTATTAGAATCCACCCTGGGTCAGCGCTCCATTAAAACAGTCTCTTGGGTCAGCTATCCATTAGAACTGACTCTGATATAGCACTCACTTAGAACGCAGTCTGCGTCAGTGCTCCATTAGAACCCACTCTGTGTCGGCCTCCCATTAGATCTTACTCTTGTCAGCGCTCCATTAGAACCCACTCTGAGTAAGCGCGCCATTAGAACCCAGTTTGGGTAAGCGCTCCATTAGATCCAACTCTGGGTCAGCCTCCGATAAAACCCGACTCGGGATTTTCATGATTTTGTCTTGTATGAACCCAGACACAGCACACAAACACACACAGAGCTGGTTTCCAAAGTTTATTAAAGCACCAGGGAGTGGACAATGTAAGCCAGAGTAATTTTACTAGACGGAGGTTGCAGGGGTACAGGAACTGGCAGACAGGAACAGACCGGAGCAGACAGGAATAGGCATGATATTCAGGAGACTGAAGACGAACCGGTAACCGTGGACGAACTGAGGTGAGTTTATATGGTGGAGTGAGCAGGTCGAATGAGTCCATGGTGATTGCAGCCTGACAAATGTTCCTAATCAGGAATGCACTGGAGACGGAGCGAGAAATGTTCAGTATGCAGCCTTCAGGCTGCATCATGACATTACACCCCAACCCCACCCAAGGTCGGCTTCCAGATGACCAATAACCTCCTTGCCTGGACGGGTTGAGGGGGGTATCCGGATGGCGGGCAAAAACAAAACAAAAAGCCTGTAACCTTTTGGGCGCAGGTACCTCTTGAGCGCAGAAACTCAGGAGCGCAGGATCCCTTGTCGGCGCAGGAACCAAGTGGACGCGGGGAAGGCGTCGGAACCCACGAGTGCAGGACCCTCTGTAAGCGCAGAACCCTTGAGAGTGCCAGAACCTTTGAGAGCGCCGGAACCAGATGAACCAAAAGCGAGGCGTCGCATGAACAGCGACCCAGGCGAGGCGAAACCAGAGGCGAGGCGTCGCGGAACAGTGACCCAGGCGAGACGAACCAAAGGCGGGGCATCGTGAACTTACAATCCCGGCGAGACGAACCAGAAGCGAGGCGTTGCAGAACAGTGACCCAGGCGAGACGAAACCAGAGGCGAGGCGTCGCGGAACAGCGACCCAGGCGAGACAAACCAAATGCAGGGCATCGTGGACTATGATCCCGGCGAGACAAACCAGAAGTGAGGCGTCGGGGAACAGCGACCCGGGTGAGATGAAACCAGAGGCGAGGCGTCGCGGAACAGCTACATTTTCTCTGTGGGCTCCAGTAACATATGATAGATAATATCTACTTTGAAAGTTAACATGAACTGCTGCTGAACATGACCACTTTGATCTACCTGGATGTTCTCTGGAGGACTGAAACGCCTCGGTCAGTGAAGTCAGTCTGTGGGTCTGGTCTGTCGGGGCAATGACAGAAGTTTCGTCTCATCTCTCCGTTTGTCGCTCGACGTTTTCTTGCCCATGATTTTTCCCGTGCTTAGATAAATTTGTTGTGTTTCCACTGAATTTAACCAGCTTTTTACAAAACATACAGCTTTTTTTCATTTACGGTATTAAAATAGAGCCAAACAGCGCTTCTTTCCCTCTTCATGTTTTACCGCTCCTATTTTCTCTTTCTCTCCGAGTTTGAGCAGTGCAGCGCAGTTGTTTGTGAGAGACACCAGAGAGCTGAGTGGGCGGGCCAGGCTGAGCCTGTGTGCTGATTGGCTGGCGCCGCTGAGCCATGTACGAGAGGGGACGGGGAGCAGCAACATGCCGTGACACAGACGTGGAGACTTTGGATGAAGCTGTGCGCTGACTGACACTCTGACTATTAAAATGGTCAGTCGGAGTGTCAGTTTTGTCCACATCTGAACTGGACAACTGACCCGTTTGTCCCCCCCCCCCTGTTGGACAGGCGTGTATATATGTATACAACTCCCGCTGAAGATGCCGACGCCTCCCGCTCCGTGTCTGATCCTAATAAACGGTTAAACCCTAACTGCTTGTCTGCCTCGAATACTGGGTCCACCTGTTCAGAGCCTAACAGTATATATATATATATATATATATATATATATATATATATATATATATATATATATATATATCATAATGTTCTACATTACTATAAAGTTATATTCCTGACTACCGAGCTCTCTGATCTCCTGGCTCCGACCTTCGACCACGTCTCCGACTTCGTCTTTGGCTTCGCTCTGCAGCTTATCCTGCTCACGTTCGACTTCACGGTTCTGATCTCCCTGCCTGTCCTCCGACTTCCGATACACCTGCCTCTGGGACTCTATGAGCGGCAACCGCCGCACCGGATTGGCGACCCGCCAGCTGGGATCTACCTCTGCTACTAGATCTGAACTGGACATTAAGACCAGGTTAGTGACCGACACGTTTGTGTGCAAGCATTTTCAGATAAGCGTGGTCACTAATCTGTTGTCTCATCCAGCAGAGGCTCCCGCTGTAGACGCTGACGCCTCCCGCTCCGTGTCTGATCTTAATAAACGGTTAAACCCTAACTGTTTGTCTGCCTAGAATACCGGGTCCACCTGTTCAGAGCATAAGGGTGTATATATATATATATATATATATATATATATATATACACCCTTATCTATCTATCTATCTATAGATAGATAGATAGATAGATAGATAGATAGATAGATAGCATAATGTTCTACAATACTAAAAAGTTATAATATATAATTGACTTGAACTCAAATAATCTTGTACCAAAAATTTGTTTTACTAGAAAGTTAAAACTATCGACTGAGATTTTAGCGCCCTTTGGTGAACACATGATAAACAAGAGAAGACCTCGTTATTATAGTAGCCACATTGTTTATTTTTTACAAAAATCAAACAGGGAATAGAACAAAGAACATATAATAAAGCGAAGGCATTTTTTTGTAAATAATTTTTGTAAAAAGTTATGAACATACATTTATTAAGTACAAAATACACAAATATATATGCAAATCAAATAAATGATAAAAAATACATTTCTATACTTCTATATGTGTTTATAGCTGGGTTTTTTATGTACTTTAAGAAATGGTTTATATATATGTTTATTTCCCTAACCACAACTGGGAAACATTTTTGCTATTAAAAAAAACATTCCTTATTTCTAAACTTTTTATGTGAAGAAAAGATCTTGCTCTAAGATTCTGTAAGGTGCCTTGACAAAACTTCAAATCAAAACATGTAAATCAAAAAACATTGTAAATTAAACAGCAAAAAACACATATTGAAAGTTTGAGCAACATTTTCAATAACAGCCTGGTCCGGGGGGCGTCTGGTCCGGGGGCGGGGCCGGGGGTTGGGCACAGGCAGTCGTATAGTTGATTTGTGGTGACCTCCCCCTCTTGTGAGTGTTGGATGCGAGTGTTATGTGGGAATGTGTGTACATCGTCCTATTTTTTTTCCTTTTTTCTTTTATTTTGTAAATCTGTGTGTGGTGAGTGGGGCACTAGGGAGGGATGGTGTGAAAGATTTATTTTTTTTCTTCCAGGTATGGGTCCGGTCCGCTCCCTCTCCCAAGAACATCTCAAGTGCGTGGGTCATTGCCTGAGGGACGTCTCAGAGGACAACCCCAGCATGTCAGGATGTCCGGCGGGCATCTCAGAGGACGATCCCGCCATGTCAGGGTGTCCGGCTGGCGTCCCAGAGGACCACCTCGGCGTGTCAGGATGTCTGGAGGCCGGCGACGGAGCGGGACCCTTGGCGGCCGGAGATGGAGCGGGACCCTTGGCGGCCGGAGATGGAGCGGGACCCTTGGCGGCCGGAGATGGAGCAGGACCCTTGGCGGGCGGAGTCGACGGTGCAGGGCCCGTGGCGGACGGAGTCAATGGATCAGCGCCCTTGGCAGATGGAGTCGACGGTGCAGGCCTTTTGGCGGGCGTCGACAACAATTCAGACCCCTTGCAATGATGACAGAGTTGATCCTCTTTAAAGCTAATCCAGTAGCCAAACTGGAGTTTGGCCTCTGTCGACACCTGGCTTCTGGAGGTGCCTGGCTACTGGTTTCAGAAGGCACCTTACTAATGGCCTCTGACGTCAACAGGCTACGGGTCTTTGATGGCAGCGGGCTACAGGCTTCAGACGGAGCCTAGCTACAGACTTCAGACGGCACCTGGCTACCGGCTTCAGATTTACCAGACACTTTGAAACCAGTACCCTCTCAGGTAGTGATAGCCAATGTAACCACTCTGAAAGTTGGCTGTCAATCTGAATATTTGGAGACAGGGTCTTCAGAAGAACTCTCTATGGGGCTTGGCGAGCTTCGCACCCACGGAGGCAGGAGCAGCGGCCCGTGTTGACCCCCTGGAGGCAGGAGCAGCAGACTGCATTGCACCCATGGAGGCAGGAGCAGCGGCCTGCGTTGCACCCACAGAGGGAGGAGCAGTAGCCTGCATTGCACCCGTGGACGCAGGAGCAGCGGCCTGCATTGCACCCATGGAGGCAGGAGCAGCGGCCTGCGTTGCACCCATGAGGACAGGCAAACTGGCGAGCAATGCACCCACGCTGACAGGCGGACTGTCGAGTGTTGCACCCACGCTGACAGGCGGACTGGCGAGCGTTGCACCCACGCTGACAGGAGTCGTGCCGTCGACCAGACCCTCGGCAGTAGGAACAGATTCTGAGGTGGCAGCCATCTCCTCAGTGACACATTCAAAGGTGACCACCGGGCCCTCAGTAACACGAACAGATTCTGAGGCGGCAGTCGGACCCCCAGTGTTGGGAACAGGTACAGAGACTGAGTCAGCCAATGGGCCTCTAATAATAGGGATGGATTCCGAGGCGAAAGTCGGGCCCTCAGCAACAGAAACAGGGTTTGAGGTGGCCACCGGGCCCTCAATAGCAGCATCAGATGCTGAGGTGGTAGCCGGGCTCTCAGAAACAGGAATAGGGTCTGAGGCGACCACCGGAACATCAATAACTGTAGCAGAATCTGTGCTGACAAAGTGCTGAGCCTGGGAGCTCCTCCCATTCAATCAGTGGTGAACCAGGTGGAACAAATCTTCCAAGCAACCTGGGCATGCCAGTACCTGGCTCTTTTGTTGTCTTTAGACAGTGGAAGGAGCATTAAGAGCACCACAAAACCAAGGAAACTTCATCTTTGAAATCAAGGTGATTGTGCAAGATCGAGCCTTCCACAAAACTGTGAAGGACAGCCGGTAAGCGCCATATTGGCCATGTTTTGACTAGACTGGTTAAGCAGTGCTAATGGAATGATGCTCTGAAAAAACACAGAGTCTTAACTCTTGTTGACTTTGATTGGACTTTTTGCTGTGGTATTGGTAACTTCAAATGTTTAGTTTTATTAAACAAGTGGGGTATAAAGTAAAAGTAAGAAAGCCAAATTTATTGTTTGACAAATAATGTGTTTGAAATGGTTAAAAGGAATTTAAACATTGTAGAAATCTTAATAAACCAAGTTCTTAATTCAGTTTAGTCTTTTAATTCAGAGTCTGAAATTTTGGCTAAAAAATGTAAGATCTAGTAACTTGGCTAAAAAGTATGGAAACACAGTTTGGCTAAAATATAATGAGATCTATAAATTAACCTAAATATTAAACCAATTGAAGGTAAAAAAAAGGTATTTGGCTAAAGATACTTGGTTAAAAGATAAGAAAGTATACATTTTGAAAATTAAATTACCAACTGTTTTGTTTGGTAGAACATATCTAGTTTGACTTTTTGCGTTTAATTTGGCTGTCAACTCCGATAATAACTTGTATTTGTCATCTCTCTTTTGAGGTTTTTCACCTGTTAACTGCCCACCAAAGAATGGTTAGTAAAAGACAAAGAACTGATCCCATGGCTGTTTATTGAGTGAAATCCTGTTAAGATCTTCATGTGGAGGGACTGACCCTTTCAAGTGGGGAATTGCACAAAAAATAAATCAATACTTGACAGATTCTGAGGCGAAAGTCTGTTAAGATATCAACTGGGTCAGTGGAACAGTCAGTTTACCCAGGGGCTGCATGGCCCACTTAGATAGTACCTACACAAAGATATGGCAAAAATCTATCAGATAGCACCCCGAAGGTGACACATTTTCTCCACTGATGACACAGTTAGGAAGTGTACAGCCCTTGTATGGGTGTGTACCTAGATTCCTTTATAATGCTTGTGAGATGGACAGCCGAAGCTTCTTGCCAATCAATAGCCCATCAGCACTGATTAGTCTGTAAACATTTCTCTGACTTTAGCAGATTAAGTAAGTTGAAGTATATTTTTCTGTTTCAAGAGTCTTGCATCCAAAGTTTTATTTAAGTGGGGTCGCTTGAAGGGTAAACCGGGCTGGGTTCACAGAGGGTGTTTTACCACCGACCGGGTGCGGTAGCTTAACAAATTGTTGTTTCTGCCTCGGACCCAAAAGGTGACGTACCACCTTCCGTTTCCGTTTTCCTGGAGATTCCCTTTTACATATCTCCAGTGTTTTTTGCTCCCTGGACGGGCCGACTCTTTACTTGAGACAGAGAAATGGTTTAGATAAATTCATTGCAAAGGTGTCGATGAGTACCGTGTGATCTCCGCGTGGATATACAATGTTAATGTTTAAGTTTGTGTAAGAATCCTACAGCTAAAAGATCGTATATCCTAGAAAAGCGGGTTTTAGAGCCTCTTATTGCGGCGAAACGAAAATAAACTGTTCGTTTTCGCGGGGTAAAAAAAACGTGCACGTTGGGCCGGTATTTGAGGTTTAAAGGCCTAGATTCACCTGGAAGTGAGTCGAAAATTCCATGCCGTGGTGGGTTTTTTGGTTTAGAGGCATTCATAGTTTCTCTTAAAGAAACTTTAAAGCTGCCACCCACCCACACAGGTAAATCTATGTGTTTAATAAATGGTTTGACTGTTTTAAGATATTTCTTTTGATGTTGTTACAGATCTATTTCCAATATTTGGAGTCGTAATTGTATTTTTCTGACAAGCCTTATATTTAATAGAGATCATTGACGCTTCCGTCTTTTTCTTCTTCTACTGTTACATTGGGCTTTCGGATAGACCAGTCCAAGTAGTGACATCTCCCTATGGGACTGAGTCCAACGTTTGTTTTTTAGACGTACAGTGTGAGCACTTAGACTGCATCAGAGCGTGGGGCCGTACAGTGTAAGAACATATATCGTGAGCAGTGAACTTTTAAACCCAGCGGTTTCATCATACAGTTTGAGTTGTATCTGAGTACGATTGAAAATATCGTACAGTGTATGCCTGGCTTTAGTAGGTTAAAACAGAAAAAAACAACTGTTCTACTGTCAAAGTTTCAACATACAGAGACTGCCTAATTCAGTGAGATTTTGAGCGGTGACAGCAGGGTCACCATTTTAAATAATGAATAAACGGACTAACTTAACATATTTATCTAATTTCTTTAATAACATTGTTTTACAAGAAAATTAACAGACAAAGTCCCTTAAATCATATTCCCAAACAACATAAGGTACTCTATATGTTTTCAACTTTTATACAAATTTATGAATTGTGTTGTATGTGCTTGTAGCAGTTTTTGCTTTTTTAATCACAGTTGTTGGGGGCTCCCATTTAAAACATGTGGGCTCAAGTCCAGCCATTTTGACAGTTAATATTGATGATAAGGTGCCATCCAGTGCCATTAGTAAGATCTTATTTAGGTTTAATAACCTGATATTAGGTACATACAGTACTGCTTGAAAGTTTATGAACTAGGTGAGTAGTTTAGATTTTTTTTAACCATGATTTTCTTATTTTCTCATTACCAGTTTTTGTATATGAAATGTCAGGTTTATGTTCATTGATTTCATTTGCTTGTTTTGGGGAAAATGTGTGAATTGCAAGCAGACTAAATGAAACATGGAATCAGAGTATCTGCAAAAGTAAATGAATCACAGCTGCACTGGTAAGGACAATCAGGTAAAAGACTTAGGTGAAACACATGTGAGTGCTCAAGTAATCAATTAAGCAGACCAATCAAATGAGACATCCTTGGGAAAAGTTTTGAGTTGCACAGGTTAAAAGGGAGAGGAACCAACCAAACCAGATCTCCTTTCCTCTCGGCATTCTTCAACCAGATCAAGAATGCTAAGAGGAAAGGAGACATCTGAGGACATCAGGAAGAAGGTGGTGACAGCCCATCAGTCTAGGAAAGCTGATGGGCTCCAAAAGATTCCAGTTTCACTGTGAGAGAAATTACTTACAAATGGCATCACCGCAACTCTGCCCAGAAGTGGACGGCCTTCAAAACTTACACAAAGTAGAACCAGAAAAATAATAATGCAGGATAAGGCCAACCCGCGCACCATCTCCAAAGAGTTGCAGACCTCTTTGTCAGCGTCTGGGATGAATGTACATGCGTCTACAATCAGGCAAAATAACGATAGACATGGCATTCATGGGAGAGTTGCTGGAAGGAAGCCTCCGCTCTCAAGAAAGAACAAAGCCGCCCGTTTAAACTTTGCCATAGAGCACTTGGACAAACAAGTGTTTTTCTGGAAGTCCACTTTCTGGTCGGATGAGTCCAAAATGTAATTATTTGGCCACAATCGCCATGTTTGGAGAAAAGTCAACACTGCATTTAAAAGAGAAGAACCTCCTCCTAGCAGTGAAGCATGGTGGTGGAAATGTGAAAGTCTGGGCCTGCTTTTCTGCCTCCAGACCTGGACGACTCCATATAATACAGGGAACCATCAATTCCCAGGACTATCAACAAATTATTGACCAGAATCTCCTGCCATCAGTCAGGGAGTTGAAGCTGGGACGACAATGGATTATGCAACAGAACAATGACCCAAAGCATACCAGCTAAAGTACCAAAGGATGGTTTAAGAGAATGAAGATTCACACTCTGGATTTGCCCAAAGTCCAGATCTCAATCCTAAAAAAATGCTGTGGCAAGATCTGAAAGGGGCAGTACATGCCAGATGTCCCTCCAGCCTCACTCAACTGGCAGAGTTCTGCAAGGAGGAGTGGACAAAATTCCCAAAAAGCAGATGTAAGACTCTTGTTTGTGGTTACAGAAGACGTTTAGTTGAAGTAATGGCTGCAAAAGGAGGTGCCACAAGGTATTACCTGAAAACTTTTGCACTTGGCAGATTTTCTGTTTTTTTGACAGATAAAATACTTTTGTTGAAGAAATAATGAAAACGTGTAACTTTTTTTTCTTTGTTTCCCTTATTTGGAAGGTCTGCTTTACAATTTGAGATTTGGATGTTCATTTCACATGATTATTATAATTATTCTTTAGAAAACAATGACCATGTTCGGGTGTTTCACAAACTTTCAAGAAGCACTGTATATACTCACACATTACTTACCCTATTCTTAATTGATGACATGGTCCCCCAAAAACCTTCAATGTCAAATGCTGCAGGATCTGGTATAAGGATGTCCATTAACTGATAGTCAAGAAACTCCTCATTCAATTGGTTATGCTCCTGGGGCCCATGGAATGGAAGCAGCTCAGGAAATCTAGGAAGAACAAAAAGTACGAAAAACAAAGATTTTGGGAGGGAGAAGGAAAAGAAAAACAATAGGATTTGTGCATCCAATGTGTACCTGTTCACAGAGTACAATGCATCCTCAACATCTCAATCAGACCTCGGCTTGGGGTCCACAAACAAGGGCTCCCCGACAGGTAGTTTTGCTATGGCATACTCCACTGCTTGCACCAGATAGCTTTGTGCTGCCTGCTGAAACACATCAGCCTGGTGTGTTGTTATATCTCTCCAACCACGAAATCCATTCAGTGTTGCTCTTGTTGTGAAACCACACTAATCTTTTCTGCTATAAATGATAGAAGGAAACACTGTTTCCGTATTTTTTTAATTGTAGTTTCCTTTTTTATGGAAATTTTAACACATGCTATTTGCAACACTTTTGTAGATTTAAATTAAACATTGTAATAACAGGTAAACACAAAGTATTAAGTACCTGAGAAAACATTTGGTTAACTGGGGCCATTACATGGCAAACATAGCCTAATTATAAACAGAACCAGATTATGAAATAAACTGGATCTAGCAACAAACCAAGAGTTAAGAGACTAAACCAGGACTTAACCAAGAGAAAGGATACTAATCTTTAAAAAAAGCTGTAAAATAGGAGTAAATAAAAAGGCTCAACACCAGCAAAGATTGGCACAGATCTTAAGATGTCCACCACCAGTGGACATATGTCACAGTTATGGTCATTATCATGAAATATAAAATATTAAAACAAAAGAAAGCCATAGGAAAAGTGAGTCATATGTGTGAACATGAAGTCTGCAGTAAACAAAGACTGAACAAGCTTGTAGAAAAACCTCCTGGGAACATTTTGATATAATTTTCCAGGTTTAGAGTTTTACCTGGTAGTTGTTTGTAGGCATCCTTGTAGGCATATTTACAGACATTCAGGGTATGCAGCACCTCAGGTTTTAGAAATTTTGAACACAGCTTTTATGATAAACTTTACCATGTACCAAAATCAAAACAAAATTCACAGACGTCTAATGCAAAATTAAGAATGTTAATCATCACGGCCAAATTCACAACTATCTTACCTCTTCGTGCAGGATAAAAATCAATGACTGCTCCCTCTGTAATGTTCTGTTCTGGTTTATGTTTGTTATTTGGTTAAGTAGCTCTTTCCTGCCTCTGGGTTTATTCCTGTTTTGGATTCTAGTTTAGCCTCTTTATTGTGTTAGTTATCTGGTCCCTGTATTAGATCTGATTTCAGTTCTGTGCTTTGTTTGTTCTGTTTTATCTTAGGTCTAAGGTTTATTTTCTAGTGTCCTGTCTGCTCCCTTAATTACTTCCACCTGGGTTTGGTTAATTAGTCCCTCCCTGCTCACCTGTCTGGCCACCTATTTAAACCTCCCTCAGTTTCCTGTTTGTTGCAGAGACTTTGCACATGTTTCACGTCTCATGTCCCCATGGTTTTTGTCTCAGTCATCATTTATTCCGGTAAGAGCTCTCCAGCATCCTGCATTGTTCCTGTCTGTCCAATTACCAAGTCTGACCTGTTTGCCTTATTTTTGAGTCTATCCAGTTCCTGTTGTTTTTTTTTTGGTTCTGTGCTGGATGTCTGCTTTTTACTCTGCCTGGACTGTTTATGTTCTGCTTGCTGTATCCACCAATTGTCATCATCTCCGTTAAATCCTGTTTAAGCTTACCTGAAGTGTCTGGCTGAATACTGGGTTCACATCCTCCTAAAATCATTACAGTAAGTCCCGGCCAGAGAAATCATGAGCCCGTCGCCGACCCTATTTTTCCGATCAGGTAAAGCTTTGCTCTGTGAGCCCGGTAAGTCGCCCAGCACGCCGGCTCATGCTAATGACTCACCTGAAACTTGTAGCCTGTCTCCCCCAAAGTGTTTTAATTCAGACCCGGACTTCTTTGAGGGGGTCGACGCTGAGGTGGTGCAGGAGATCCGCCCGGACCTTTTTCTGGAACCGGCTCAGCTCCCCGCTCTGAACGAGGAGCCGCGGAGGTCGAAGCGGTCTCGAGTGGTCCCGTCCCCCTGGGAGAAATCCGTCTCCCGGCCTGGCCCGTCCTTCCGCCGTCGGAGGAGGAAGCACTCATCTGCCTGCCACACTCCAACCAGCCACGGCCAGCGGATTGACGAGCCAGTCCAGGCATTGTCAGCCGCTGAGCCTCAGCCACAGTCCACGTCCTCCGCTGCCTCTTCTCCCACTTCCTGCCCAGTGGACCAGAGCTCCCCAGATCTGAGCAGCCCACAGCACCTCCTGGTGGCGTCCGTGACGCCGAGTATCTGGCTCTTGAGAATAAAATAAGGACTTTTGCCCCCATCATCAAGCGTCTCAGGGAGGCTCTATTCCACCGGTACTCAGAGGAGCTGGAAAGGAGACTTAAGGAGTTGGAGGGTCACTACAAGGATGCTCTCAGGGCTTTCTACAGCCGCTCTGCTACTGCATCTGCCGACGCCTCGACTCCTGTACTAGTTCCAGAGGGGGTTCTGGAGAACCCGCCTCCGCCCAAGTCCCAAGAGGGGGTTCTGGAGAACCCGCCTCCGTCCAAGTCCCGAGAGGGGGTCCAGGAGGACCTGCCTCCGTCCAAGTCCCGAGAGGGGGTCCAGGAGGACCTGCCTCTGTCCAAGTCCCACGAGGGGGTCCAGGAGGACCTGCCTCTGTCCAAGTCCCACGAGGGGGTCCAGGAGGACCTGCCTCCGTCCAAGTCCCACGAGGGGGTCCAGGAGGACCTGCCTCCGTCCAAGTCCCACGAGGGGGTCCAGGAGGACCTGCCTCCGTCCAAGTCCCACGAAGGGGTCCAGGAGGACCCGCGCTCAATCTCAGCTCCAGTGCTGGCTCCCCGCAGCTTTATAGCAGAGCCACCAGTGCCGGCTCCCCGCAGCTTTATAGCAGAGCCACCAGTGCCGGCTCCCCGCAGCTTTAAAGCAGAGCCACCAGTGCCGGCTCCCCGCAGCTTTAAAGCAGAGCCACCAGTGCCGGCTCCCCGCAGCTTTAAAGCAGAGCCTCCAGTGCCGGCTCCCCGCAGTTCAAAGACTCAGTTTCTAGTGCCAGCTCCCCGCAGCTTTAAAGCAGAGCCTCCAGTGCCGGCTCCCCGCAGTTCAAAGACTCAGTTTCTAGTGCCAGCTCCTCGCAGCTTTAAAGCACTGTCTCCAGTGCCAGCTCCTCGCAGCTTTAAAGCACTGTCTCCAGTGCCAGCTCCTTGCAGCTTTAAAGCACTGTCATCCATAGTCGCTTGTAGCCAGGTTCCCCCTCTAGTCGCCTGTAGCCAGGTTCCCCCTCTAGTCGCCTGTAGCCAGGTTCCCCCTCTAGTCGCCTGTAGCCAGGCTCCACTAGTTAGCAATTTGGCGCCTCCCCTAGTCAGTAGCCAGGCAGATCCTTTAGCCTGTAGCCCGGCGCCTCCAGAAGCCTGTAGTCCGACGCCTCTTAGGGCTTATCTTTCAGAAGTCCGCCGCTGAGGTTCCTCGCCAGCCGCCCGCCGCTGAGGGTCCTCGCCAGCCGCCTGCCGCTGAGGGTCCTCGCCAGCCGCCCACCACTGAGGGGCCTTGCCAGCCGTCCGCCTACGAGGGTTCTGCGCCACCGCCTGCCTCCGAGTGTTCTGCTCCGTAGATGGTCGCTGGGGATTTGGATCCGCCATCTGCCCCTTGAAGCTCCGCTCCGCTACCGTCCTCCGGAGAACATGTCACGCCGGGGCCGTCCTCCGGGACGTCCTCCGGAGAACATGTCACGCCGGGGCCGTCCTCCGGAGAACCTGTCACGCCGGCGCCATCCTCCGGGAAGTCCTCCGGAGAACCTTATTTGCCGGGGTCATCCTCCGGGACGCCCTCCAGACTTTTGTTTCATTAATCTGTTCTCTGATCATATTGTTTTTTCTGTTTTCGCCCTATGTGGGTTGATTTTGGTTTGTTTTCATTTTTGATTGAACAGTTTTGAACTTTTTACTTCCTCACGCCCGGTCTGGGTTGTTGTTTTTGTTTGGACTCTGGCCCTCCATCCTGGAAGCCCTTCCTCCCGCCCAGTCTGACTTTTGTTTTGTTTTGGACCATCGTACAAGTTGAAGGACGTCTGGAATCCGTCCTTGAAGGAGGGGCTCTGTAATGTTCTGTTCTGGTTTATGTTTGTTATTTGCTTAAGTAGCTCTTTCCTGCCTCTGGGTTTATTCCTGTTTTATTTCTAGTTTAGCCTCTTTATTGTGTTAGTTATCTGGTCCCTGTATTAGATCTGATTTCAGTTCTGTGCTTTGTTTGTTCTGTTTTATCTTAGGTCTAAGGTTTATTTTCTAGTGTCCTGTCTGCTCCCTTAATTACTTCAACCTGGGTTTGGTTAATTAGTCCCTCCCTGCTCACCTGTCTGGCCACCTATTTAAACCTCCCTCAGTTTCCTGTTTGTTGCCGGGACTTCGCACATGTTTCACGTTTCATGTCCCCATGGTTTTTGTCTCAGTCATCATTTATTCCGGTAAGAGCTCTCCAGCATCCTGCATTGTTTCTGTCTGTCCAATTACCAAGTCTGACCTGTTTGCCTTATTTTTGAGTCTACCCAGTTCCTGTTGTTTTTTTTTGGTTCTGTGCTGGATGTCTGCTTTTTACTCTGCCTGGACTGTTTGTGTTCTGCTTGCTGTATCCACCATCATCATCATCTCCATTAAATCCTGTTTAAGCTTACCTGAAGTGTCTGGCTGAATATCGGGTTCACATCCTCCTAAAATCATTACACCCTCTGTAGCAAGAGGCTCAACGTAGTAAATGCTGGAAGAGTAGCTTGATAGAACAGAAGGTAAACTGTTTGAAAACATTTCCACAAGCCTGCAAAATCTAAGTTGTTTGTCATCTGTGAGAAAGAACAGCAAGTTGTTTATATTAAAATTTTAGTCTAACTAGTACAGAGTGTTTTTGCATTAATAATAATACTTAGTGATTTGAAGTAGCTATTGAGTGGCCCAAACAGCTGCAGAATGCGAGTCAAACTTCGCTCCAGGCTTAGCCATCTTATTGTAATGTGTGTAAGTACTTCAATGTATTTGCTTGTGTGCAATTCCCAAAATTCTGTAAAGAATGCAACATTTAATTCAAATTCCTTACATGTATTAGTACAACAGTGGTGTTAGTTTGCACAAGCCTGAGAGGTACTCCTTGCGATTGCTGCTCCCCTAAACCATAGGCCAACATCGCCAACCAAATCTTCAGGGTTGAATCCAGAAACCTTTAAAAAGAATTGTATACCTACAGAAGGAGTCAGGTTTCCAACCCCATGATCCCATATGGGGTTCTAACGTTCCCTCTGAACATAAGCACTGGAGCACAGCGAATAAAATAGGATTTTCACTTTTTCCATGGTTTGGAGTTGGTAAATCTATGCTGATTATTGAGACACTGGACTACAGAATAAAAACCCTGGTCAACATGATGAAGGACATCAATAAAGGACAAAACAAATAAGTTTTGTTTTGTCCAGAATGGTACTGCAAATGGTACCCATTTGCAGTACCATTCTGTTTTGGTACTGCAAAACAGAATGGTTTTGGACATGTTAACTGCTAGACAAAGTGGCATATCTGTAATGATTGGAACATCCTGCTGTATATATATTTCTAATGCAAATGAAACTCATATTACTGAAGCTATGTCTGCTTTAAAGAATCTGCAACAAGCAATGTCCCAGGATGCTGTTCCTCTAAGTATAGACTTCTTCTCCTGGTTCTTTTCAGGATCTTGGTGGCACCTCTTGCTGAAAATAATGACACCCAGTGTTATTATTTTTTGTGTTTTTACTGCTTGTGTAATCCCATGCCTAAAATCTATGATTGCTAAAACAATTGGAAATATAATGTTTCAATATCAAATGCTTTCACAAATCCCTCTTGAAGAAATTCAACCCGTATTTTAAGTTTTTCCGTGTTAAATGCTTAACAAAATGACAATCTCATTAAAATGCAAAATGCAAGAAATGAGTGCTCGAAGTAGGTGAAGTTAAGCTCCAATTGTAAATAAAATGATTAAAAGGAGGTATATGTTAAAGAAATGTGAATGTAATCATTGTCTTTTTGAGGAATGTTCTACTGTTTTAACTTCACACAGAAAGAAATGTTTCTCCCAGACAAGGAATGTCTTGCTGTACATGTTAATCCTACACCTCTTTGTGTGCCAACCCCATGTTGTAACCCCCCCTTGCCTTTTCTTTTGTTTCTTAACCCCATGTTGTGAACTCCTGACTCCTCTTGCCCTTTCTTTGATGTCTGATAATAAAGGCAAAGAGACAGAGGTAACCAGCGAAGATGGATCCGAGACTGTGATGGAATAAGCCTCACGTTTCTGGCCCTTCTGCCCTCTTTCTGATGGAAGAGTCTAAACTTGTGTTTGTGTTGGTTTTCTTTCCAGGATAAAGGGGTTATTAAACTTAACTCTATCAGCTGTCATGCCTCCAACAGATGGGGCATAATACTGTGCTATTCTGCTGGTTGTATGAAGTGCTTGTTCTTTCGCCTGATGCTCTTTACTTTTTATATGTAATTATGCAATTATTGTGCAATTATACACTGTTTAAAAGGTATTTCATGTAAAATAAAATACTCTCTGACTGTTAGGTATTGTCCGGTGAATATCAGCTCTTAAGCTGATATCAGGACAATGGTTGAAAGGGATGATACGAGCACTGGCAATCTTTTAACAGCAAACTGTGCACACACATAGAACAAATGAGTGACAACTTCTCTTCAAGTTCAAGAATTAGTTCAAGGAACTATGTACATGCAAAAAGACAAAACAAAAGTGGTTAATCATCATCAGAATAATTCAGTGAATCCTGGTTCACTGCAGATCTGACTTAGAGAACATGGAGTGAGCTTAAATTGTTTTAACTAATTTAGAACAACATCTGGCATGTTTCAACCATTTTCACAATGCAAATCCAGAGTTACACAAAACATTATTTGAGGAAATAACATTTTAAAGAATGATTTGCTCAGTAAAATCATTACTTTAGGGACGCTCGATTTTATCAATGCAATTATACCTGCAGGAGGTAGGGATCGCTGTAGCGATCGATCAAAACGTTTTCAAAACGTCTTTCAATCAACATTAATATTTAATAATAATGCGTTAATAATGCTCATAGCACTATCAAACGATGGCGGAGCGAGACAAACAAGTTTTATGTTTGAAAGAGCTTGTGCAGCTTATGGGCTTTTGTGGGCCTTGAGCCCCATGTGAGGCCTGCCCGGCTTGCTGGTCCAGGCCAGCCTCTCAATCCTCTAATGTCTCAGGCAGGAAAAATGTGATGACTGAAGTGTTGTCCTGTGGGAGCAAACTTTTTAGCAACAGGGAATCCCTGCTGTGAGGGGAGGTCCTTGCAGCAGGGTGGTGAGATTCCTTGCTCACAATCCATTTTGATTTGTCCTCTGGTTACATTTCATTATGGCTTTAACATCATGGCACAACAACCTTGATGGGTGCATGACTTTTCCTGTCTACAAATACTGCACCAGTAAAAGGAGCTGTTAGCCCCTACAGTAATAAATGGCCATTTCACTGTCTATTCATTTTTAAATGTACATTTGTAGTTGGTTGCCCCACAAAAAGTTATGCTTTTTGCTGTCTTTAATGTCTCAATTGGTCCCTCCTCATCTTCTGTGTCACACATCTTCAATTCAATTAAATTTTATTTATATAGCGCCAATTCTTGAAACATGTCATCTCAAGGCACTTTACCAAATCAAAATCAATCAGATTATACAGATTGGGTCAGAGTATACAGATGGGTCAAAAAATGTCCTATTTAAGGGAACAAGTTGATTGATCAAAGTCTTGACATGCAACATTCCCTCCTGAAGAAGAGTAGTGCCAGAGGGAGAGTCGTCTGCATTGTCCATGGCTTTGCACCAATCCCTCATACTGAGCAAGCATGAAGCGACAGCGGAAAGAAAAACTCCCCATTAACA
The DNA here is from genome assembly GCF_011125445.2 of Fundulus heteroclitus. NCBI lineage: Eukaryota > Metazoa > Chordata > Actinopteri > Cyprinodontiformes > Fundulidae > Fundulus > Fundulus heteroclitus. The sequence continues at coordinate 183,063 of NW_023396661.1, read as the reverse complement.
GGAAGGAAAAACCTCCAGCAGAACCGGGCTCAGTATGAATGGTCATCTGCCTCGACCGACTGGGGGTTACAGAAGACAGAGCAGAGACACAAAATGACAGACAAAAAAAAAGCACAGAATCACACATTGGTCGAGTAATCTGTTCTACATACGATGGTAGTAGCGGGTGATCTGTCTTCCCTGGATGATGCCACAGCTAACAGAACGCCAGACCAGGTGTACCTACTATAAAAAAAAGACAGAGAACAAAAAGTTAAAAGCTGAAATTACAACAGTCATGCAAAACTGTAGAACAAGTAGACTGGAGAACAGCAGAACTCAGTAGAGAAATATAGGCCCTGATGTCCTCCAGTAGCCTAAGCCTATAGCAACATAACTACAGAGGTAGCTCAGGGTAACATGAGCCACTCTAACAATAAGCTTTGTCAAAAAGGAAAGTTTTAAGATTAGTCTTAAAAGTAGACAGTGTGTCTGCCTCACGGACCAAAACTGGGAGTTAGTTCCACAGGAGAGAAGCCTGATAGCTAAAGGATCTGCCTCCCATTCTGGTTTTAGAGACTTTAGGAGCCACCAGCAGACCTGCAGTGTGAGAGCGAAGTGCTCTGTTAGGAACATACGGGGTAGTCAGAGCTCTGATATATGATGTAGCTTGATTTTTAAGGGCTTTATATGTTAGAAGAAGAATTTTAAATTATATTCTTGATTTAACAGGAAGCCAATGAAAGGAAGCTAAAATTGGGGAAATATGATCCCTCTTGTTGATTTTCATCAGAACTCTTGCTGCAGCATTTTGGATTAGCTGAAGACTTTGAACTGCATTTTCTGGACTTCCTGATAGTTAGGAAATAAAATAGTCCAGCCTTGAAGTAACAAATGCATGGACTAGTTTTTCAGCATCACCCCTGGACAGAATGTTTCTTATTTTGGTGATATTCCGGAGGTGAAAAAATGAAACTCTGAAAACCTGTTTAATATGGGATTTAAATGATGTCTTGGTCAAAAGTCACCAAGATTTTTTACTTTATTACCAAAGGCCAAGTTAATGCCATCCAGATTAAGTGATTGATTAAGAAGTTTATTTTTTGAGGACTCTGGTCCAAAGATTACAACTTCTGTCTTGTCAGAATTTAAGTGCAGGAAATTTAAAGTCATCCAGCTTTTGATGTCATCGAGACATAACTGCAGTCGAAGTAATTGATTGGATTCATCAGGATTTATAGCTGAGTGTCATCAGCATAACAGTGGATCCCCTTTTGAATCTCCTCATTTATTAATAATAGCTTCCTGGAATTTTAGCATTTTTTTGTTAAAATCACCCCTTAAACCTGCATTGTATTCTTTTACCCATGTAGCTAAATGTTTTATTTTATCAGGGTCCTGCTGTTCAACAAATTTCCAGTCCTTACTCTGGAGCTGTTTCAACGTTTTACTTTGTCCCTTACCCATTTTTATACATTTGGTCCAGTCCTGTAACACATAGGGTGTTCTATGGGATATTTACACCGTAGGGTAACAATAAAAATACCTGTTGTGGTAATTCTTACTTCAACTCTTTTAAGTAGGGAATTCTTAATTACAGCACCCACAAGAAGCTTGTTACTTACAATCCCACTGTTTTTAAATGAAAAGAAAATACCTTGCGGTACTTAATTTTCCAAACACACACACAAGCACACACTGCAGACTTTAATTTTGTAGGACTCTGCCACTCTCATACCCCTCAGTCACTCACTCATAAAATCCACTCACCACTGCTGTCAATCCTCCCTCGGACTTCCCGTCAACAGTCAGATACCAGGAGTGAGATTTACCAGGCCCTTGAAAAAGGATCTGAATGCAGTGGCCACTGTCTTATTACCCGGTTCACCTTACCCACAGGAATCCTTTGGTATGATGGGCTCCGGCTCGAAGGACCTATTAAATGTCAGGTTCGTTCAAACACCTAAAACATTTATTAAACAAACACAAGGAGGAGAGACAACAGAAGAGTTTCATATATCTTGCAAGGAGAGCTAAATGGAGATGCTTAATACAGATCTTCAAATTGGCTCTGAAGCACTCCGTTGCCTCCTCTCTTTTTATTAGGCAAAGGAATCCCTGGTTCCATTGTCAAGCTAAGGGGTAGGGATAAGCAAAACAACTGTGACCTTCGAGATAATACCAAGCAGTTCACACAGTACAGTTATGCATAAGCACTCCAGATGGCTGAATAGAGTTCATAAAAACACTTATTATAGTCACAATATATTTCTCTACTTTCAGCAGGCCTTCTGCAACGATAAGAGAGAGATCTAAAACCTTAAAACTTCTTAGTAGTAAAGAGTAAATATAAATGATAAATGCAATGAACATAGTAAATAACATAAAATATGTAGAAAATAGTAAGAATAATTCTATCACACACCATCTACAAACTTTGTGCTAATAAATTACTGATGAGTAATTATTCCTGCTGCAGTTCATGTTAACAGAGCAGCAGGAAGTGCGATCAGTGTTATAAATAATTTTGGTTTTAACTAGTGGTGAAAGCAAGCCGGTACGGACCAGTACTGTGTATGTAAGAGACATGGGGGGAGCGACTGCCAGATAAAGCCTTCATTCAAAACCAGTCATGACTGCACGCTGGATCAGAAAACAGTTCTGCTAACCAGATGCAGTCTAAAAAGCCATTTAGTCTGTTTATAAGTTTCATTTATATTAATTCAGCATTTTTAACTACACGCGCCGTGTTTCTGTGCCTCAATGCTCTTACTGCTCCTCTACCCTCCCTTCCCTTGGACCCAGGTGCTTTTATCAGCGGTCACTCTTAAAAACGTGAATCACTACTTTTAATGTCCTCACACCCATAGTATAATGTGCCAGTTAAAGTCAACAGGAGAGTTAGTAGCTGTGTTTAATGCTCTTTTGTTTTTAACGACACAGAACCAGTGGTGCTTCGGTGGGCATGCTGCCTTGCGCTTTCATTCAGGTGCGCATAATTACGTTACATGTAGTTTAGGTGCGCACTTTTAAGGGTCATTTTAAGGAACTTGTAACATCAGCGGTTTAAGCTCAGACCCATCTTTCCCCCTCTTCTAAGGAGCCCTGTTATGCCAGAAGCTGTTTGAATATGCTTATTAATTATAATTTGGTGTTATAATTTAAGTAATAAGTCATTCAACTCAAAATTCCGCTATAACAAAATATAGTTCTAATGGTGGTGATGTTAGGCTAGAAGCTTGTAATGATTTATACTACTAATGCATTAGTTAATTAGCCGTTATGAACTCACTTATGCTGGAATAAATGATCTGGTCGGATTTTAACTGAAGAGGTTTATCCGGCAGACTGTGAAAACCCCAATATAACTGCAATTAGAGTTTAAATACTTATTCGTTATCACCCATCCACTGTTAATGTCTCTGTGTTAATATCAGATGTTAACTCCGATAGGAGGTAGCTCTGAATTCTGAATAACCATGCAACTGTGAATTGGATTGAACACAAAACAATTTCTATTCCGCAGTTGTTGTTTTTATTGAACCAAAAGCAATTCCCTGTTACAATAATTCTTTGACTCAACAACCTTGGAAATATTATTCACTACTAAAACTAAACATGCAAAATATAAATATGTGGAAATAAAAGAACAAAACAAAAAAAAACAATGGATTAAAATGAGCGGTTAGCAAATCTTAGTTCAACTCACAGTTGTTTAAACCTCACATTCAAGACATCGGCATTTGACGCCGCAGCATTGACAGACAGAACAGCTTTGAGAGTCCCACTGGGCGCTTTGATGTTTTACAAAAGCTTCCTACAGTTCAGCTATCCGACACCCTCCCAAGATGGCGACTATGATGACGTATGATCTACAAACTTGCGTCATGCGTGAGGGGAGGTCCTCATGATGCAGTCAGCGCTTACACTAAAGAGGGGCGGTGCCTCGGCCAGAGGGGAGCGGCTAACTGATCAGTTTAAACAAACCACGAACTGAGCTCTAACAAAGAGATTGAAATGCTGATAAGCGGGAAGCAAAGATGGAAACGATGAGAAAGAGGAAAAAGATGGAAGAATTCGTAAAAAGAGTTACAGAAGGACCTGCAGCGGGGTCTTTACGAACCACAAAACAATCACAGCCAAAGTCAATTTTAAATGCGTGCACATTCACAGAACAATATTCAACAGTTAACACACTCCGCCTTGGAGTGAAAAGCATTTACCTAAATTCCTACACCTGCCCAGGCACAGCTTTATTACCATAAGGTGAAAAAGAAATAAAAGGAGAGAACCCCGTTACTTTGAGGTGATTCAGGAGTGAAATCCCGGCTCCGGGTCCGCGAGTGTCCTGGAGCTCTTGACGAACGCAGGTGCGCACGGCAGCGGGAACAGGATGAGGAAGTCCCTCCGTCTCTCTCTGTCCAGCAAAAGCGTAGTCCTCTTTCGATCACTGGGAAATAAGGCAGCTCCCGGTCTTTGATCAGAGGGAATTAAAAAGTACCTTTTAAGTCGACCTCCTGCGTATGCAAAGCATGGAATAAAGTTTGCTTCGAAAAATCTCGGTCCAGCGAGAAACTCAGCACGTGGCGAGGGGGGGGGGTTGGAATAAAACAGCTGTGTGTCTTCTCAGGTTGGCGGTGTGCCAGGAAAGAAGGGAGATTGTCGTGCGTGACCGCAATAAATACATTTTCCCTAGTAACGTTATCTCTCCGCTCTGTTGTTAGGGCGGCGACCTTTTTCTGGCCGTGTTGCATGATGGGAGTTGGTGGCCATTTTGACCACATTGCATCATGGGAAATGCAGTCCGTCACGTCCCAAACTAATGCCATTCGTCACGTCTGAACTGGCATTACAGCCCTTTATAGTCTTTATTTATGCATTTTCCCCACTGTTTATCCCTCGCGCGCAGCTCACCGATGGGGATAAAATCCGCCCACCTCACTGCCTCAAACAGGTATCATTATGTTTAAATTATGCTGATACTGGACGTTACCAAAAAGACTTTTTTTTTCTATCATCACTTAGGAACCAGTGAGAAACAGAGCTGGAAAAGCTGCACCTATAATCATCAATTCTGGGGTTGCAATGCATAAAAAGTGCTATATTTGCTATATGATTACCCATTTAAGACTATTAGTGGGCTAAAAGCGAAACAGAAAGTAACTATTCCGTCCGCTCCGACCACAAATGAAATGCACTCAGAGAACAACTTCAAACTCAGCCTTCGGCTTGTGTAAATACGCACCAGACGGCCCGCGCCATAGAGAAGATTTGTCTTGTCGGCGCGGAGACTGAGATGAGAAACCTGTCGCTGTGAAAGGTGATGATGGTGGTTATAAACCGTAACAACCTAGAAGTGCATGGAGCTGAAAAGAGGAAAAACATCAGCAGTTGGATCATGTGTAAACCATTGCAATTCAGACAGGCACCGACTGCACCGTGCAGTTCATTTTAAAGAGGCAGTTTTAGTGCATATTCAGACAGAAACGGGCCGAGGTGTGTTGACGTGGGCGTGTTTACCCACTGAAGGTAACCGCTGTGAAACAATCAGAAAGATTTCTCTGATTAATAGCATCTTTATGGAGCGCTAGAGTTATTGTTACTCTGTGCTGCTTCACCCATTTTTGCTCCCTGGCTCGTCATCGGACACAAATCAAACTGCTTCGTGTTTGTATTTTGCGGTGTAAATTGTGCGTCAGACTCAGATTTAGAAGCTTTGTTACGACATTTGAGTTGTAACTGCAACCGTTTATATATATGGTTGCAGTTGCACAAGGTGCTGCTTCCGTTGTGACGAGCCTGAGAACTGATTATTGTACATTTCATTTGATACAGATAAACAAGCTTTTTTACTCATCTTGTCTCCTGGCCATCAGGACAGATTACATAAACAAAACGTAGAGAAAGGGAACTAAAGGTTAGATAAGTTTAATATCCCTTTAATTTATTCTTGATCAATTATATCTGAAAATATGACATGTTAATTTGCTTCTTTTATTTTCTTTGAAATTTAAAGGTGGTTGTTTTGGACTTTCCACCATGTGTTGTCTTCGAGGATAGCAAGCAACAGCTTCTGCAGCAGGAGTACCACCGTGTGGCTGCTCAGAGAAGAATGGGATGTACACAATTTGTTTATACTAAAACTTTGTCCATTACATGTTACTAAATAGTAGGGTTGGGCGATATGGGCAAAATATAATATCATGATATTTTATAGTATTGTGGCAGTAACAATAAATCCAATGATATAACAAAGCTAGAAAAAAAAGGAAATGTATAATGTTTTTTGACAAAAGAAATATACAGGTTTCTTAAATAAAATATATATTTACACAGGTAACATTTAGTGGAATCACTTTAAGTATTCAGTTTTAAAGTATAAAAATAAAACTCACCATCTGTTTTTTTGGACTGAAAAAGTCCAAAAAGAGCCACCACATAAATTGTTACTTTGTATATAACAATCGTCTTCCGCTTATCCAGGGTCGAGTCATGGGGGTAGCAGCTTCAATAGGGAGGCCCAGACGTCCCTCTCTCCAGCCACTTGGGCCAGCTCCTCCGGGGGAATCCCAAGGTATTCCCAGGCCAGCCGAGAAACATAGTCCCTCCAGGAAGGCTTCAAGGTCCAAGAGGCATCCTAACCAGATGCCTCTTGGCTGCTCCTCCTCTAACGTGGAGGAGCAGCGGCTCTACTCTGAGTACCAGATGACTGAACTCCTCACCCTATCTCTAAGGGAGAGCCCAGACGCACTACGGAGAAAACTCATTTCGGGCGCTTGTACCTGGGATCTCGTTCTTTCGGTCATGAGATCATGACCGTAGATGAGGGTAGGAACGTAGATCGACCGGTAAATTGAGAGCTTTACCTTTTGGCTCAGCTCTCTTCACCACAACGGACCGGTACAGCGCCCACTTCACAGCAGACGCCGCACCTGTGTACGCGTCCAACTCCATCAAGTTTGCGGACGACACTATGGTGATTGGCCTCATCAGCAACAACGATGAGACAGCCTACAGGGAGGAGCTCAAGCACCTGGCCACATGGTGCACTGAAAATAACCAGCTCCTCAACACAACCAAAACGAAGGAGCCCATTGTGGACTTCAGAAAAGATTCAAGAGGCACGCACGACACCATCCACATTAATGGAATGGCTGTTGAGTATGTCTCCAGTTTCAAGTTTCTGGGGACCCACATCTCAGCGGATATGTCCTGGTCAACCAACACCTCCTGCCTGATCAAGAAGGCTCACCAGCGCCTCTTCTTGCTGAGGACACTGAGGAAAAATCAGCTATCCTTGACTATCCTGGTGAACTTCTATCGCTGTCCAATAGAAAGCATCCTGACTAACTGTGCAACTGTGTGGTATGGGAGCTGTACTGTTGCAGAGCACAAGGCACTGCACCGGGTGGTGAAAGCTGCCCAATACATCACTAGGACTCCACTACCCGCCATTTGAGCACATCCAGAAGAAACGCTGCCTACATCAAGCTCGCAGCATCCTTAAGGACTCTTCTCACCCAGCCCACAGACTGTTTTCTCTCCTGCCCTCCGGCAGGCGTTTCAGGTGCCTCCAGACCACAACCAGCAGACTAAAGAACAGCTTTTTCCCCAGAGCTGTGTCTTTATTGAGCTCAAACCATCACTGATAGACTCTCCTCTCCCTCCTCACACTTACCCCCATTTTGTTATTCTGTTATTTACAAGACTGTAATGTTCACCTGCACTCCTGACTGTTACTATTGTAACAACTGTTTACATGCATCTTGCACTACTATGACTGAATATTGATTTGCACTGCTGACTGTTTATTCACAGTACCAATTGATTACATATACATTTGCAATACCGTACTTTAACTGCAATATGCATTTCCACTGCACTTTAATTTAAATAGCTTCTGTCCAAACTCTATTTATTCATTTTATAGTAATAGCTACCTGTATATCATGCTCACAATTCTGCCTATAGTAATAGCCATCTGTACATATATTCATAGTACATGTAAACTCTGTTATAATAATTATCTGTATATTACTCCTCCACTAGGGGTAGCACATCCTCCCCAGCTCGGAGACGGCACTCTACACTTTTCCGGCTCAAGACCATGGTCTCGGATTTGGAGGCACTGATTCTCATCCCGGCCGCTTCACACTCGGCTGCGAACCGCTCTAGTGAGAGCCCTGATGAACCCAACAGGACCACGTCATCCGCAAACAGCAGAGAGGCAATCCTAAGGCCACCAAAACGGATCCCCTTAACCCCCGGCTGTGCCTAGAAATTCTGTCTATAAAAGTTATGAACGGAATCGGTGACAAAGGGAAACCTTGGCAGAGTCCAACTCTCACAGGAAACGAGTCCGACTTACTGCCAGCAATGCGGACCAGGCTCTGACACCGGTCATACAGAGACCTAACAGCCCTTACTAAAGGGCCTAGTACTCCATAATCCCGGAGTACCCCCCACAGAACCCCCCGAGGGACACGGTCGAATGCCTTCTCCAGATCCACAAAGCACATCTAGACTGGTTGGGCAAACTCCCATGCCCCCTCCAGGATCCTGCTGAGGGTGTAGAGTTGATCCAGTGTTCCATGGCCAGGATGAAAACCACACTGTTTTTCCTGAATCTGAGATTCGACTATCTGACAGACCCTCCTTTCCAGAACCCTGGAATAGACCTTACCAGGGAGGCGTAAGAGTGTGATTCCTCTGCAGTGGGAACACACCCTCCAGTCCCCCTTTTTAAATAGGGGGACCACCACCCCAGTCTGCCAATCCAGGGGAACTGCCCCCGATGTCCACGCAATGTGGCAGAGCTGCATTAACCAACACAGCCCCACAACATCCAGAGCCTTAAGGTACTCAGGGCGAATCTCATCCACCCCCAGGGACTTGCCACCAAGGAGCTTTTTAACCACCTTGGCAACCTCAGCACCAGAGATGGGAGAACCAGACCCAGAGTCCTCAGGCTCTGCTTCCTTAATGGAAGACGTGTTGGTGGGATTAAGGAGGTCTTTGAAGTATTCTGCCCACTGACGCACAATGTCCCGAGTCGAGGTCAGCAGCACACCACCCCAACTGTAAACAGTGTTGGTACTGCACTGCTTCCCCCTCCTTAGGCGCCGGATAGTGGACCAGAATCGCTTTGAAGCCATGCGGAAGTCTATTGCCTCAGCCACCAGCCGAGCCGCTTGCCGTTTGGACTGCCGATACACATCAGCTGCTTCCAGAGTCCCACAAGCCAATAAAGCCTGAGGGACTCCTGCAGCTTGACAGCTTACCTCACTGCTGGTGTCCACCAGCATGTTCGAGCGTTGCCGCTGTGACATGCACTGACAACCTTGCGGCCACAGCTCCGACTAGATGCCTCAATAATAGAGGCACAGAGCATGGTCCCCTCAGACTCAATGTCCCTGCCTCCCTCTGGACATGTTTAAAGCTCTTCCGGAGGTGGGAGTTAAAACTCCGTCTCATGGGGGTTTGCAGACTTTCCCAGCAAACCCTCACAATACGTTTGGGCCTGCCAGGTCTGACCAGCTTCCTCCCCCACCATCGAAGCCAGCTCACCACCAGGTAGTGGTCGGTGGAGAGCTCCGCACCTCTCTTCACCCAAGTTTCCAAGACATGCATTCGCAGGTCAGATGAAACAACAACAAAGTCGATCACTGAACTATGGCCTAGGGTTGTCCCGGTGCCAAGAGCACATAACAGCAAAAATACTCACCTGTACACTGTGACTTTCTCCTGCATTGTTTACATTTCAATTGCTTTACTTTTAAATTCAGTGCTGCACCTTATACTGTATTTTAAATCTACTGTAAATTACAAGCTGTATTCTTGCACAAATGCCCTTGCACAATCAATTCTGCACATAAAAATAGTTTTAAAAAAATACTCACCTGTACACTGTGACCTTTTACTGCATTGCCTACATGTAAATTGTTTACTTTTAAATCACTGCTGCATCTTATACTGTTATTTAATTTTACTGCAATTTACAAGCTATATCCAACGAAATTTTGTTCTGTACAAACTCTGTACTTGCAAAATGACAAATAAAGTTGTCTACGTCTAAGGCTAACATAAGGAGACCCTTATAGTTGAACAAGGGGTTCGTTATGGACAATCCGTGACAGCCACATAAGTCCAACAACAGAACACCACTAGAGTTCAGAACAGGTGGGCCGTTCCTCCCAACCACGCCCCTCCCGCTCCCACTGACATTGCCCACGTGAGCATTAAAGTCCCCCATCAAGACGAAGGAGTCCCCAGGAGGGGCACTCTCCAGTACCCCCTCCAAGGACTCCAAAAAGGGTGGGTAATCCGAGCTGCTGTTTGGCACATAAGCACAAACGACAATCAGAACCCGTCCCCCCATACGTATGCAGAGGGGAGGTCACCTTTTGTTCACTGGGGTGAACTCCAGCTTGGCGCCTCTCACCAAGGGCAACTCCAGAGTGGAAGAATGTCCAACCCCTCTCAAGAAGACTGGTTTCAGAGCCAGAGCCATTTGTCGAGGTGGGTCCGACTATCTCTAATCGGAACCTCTTAACCTCGCGTACTAGCTCAGGCTCCTTCCCCACCAGAGAGGTGACATTCCACGTCCCAAGAGCCCATTCTGCAGCCGAGGATCGGAACGCCAAGGTCCCCTCCCCTGGGCTACCACCTTAACGTGGTGGAGGGGTTTAAGTGTCCCAGTGACCCTAGGAGCTATGCTGTCAGGGGCTTTATGCCACCCAAGGCAGACAGGTCCTAGGTGAGGGACCAGACAAAGAGCAGCCCAAAAGCCCCTTATGATGACACCATAAATGGATCTTATGTTCCCTCGCCCGGATGCAGGTCACCGGGCCCCACTCTGGAGCCAGGCCTGGAGGTGGGGCACGTTGGCGAGCGCCTGGTGGCCGGGCTTTTACCCATGGAGCCCGGCTGGGCACAGCCCAAAGAGGAGACATGGGTCCCAGGGGCCAAAGGGTTCGGGTGCATTGCGAAATGGGTGGCAGTCGAGGATGGGAATAACAAACTAAAATCCAACTCAAATTCTAAAGTGCCGTTTACTTATAAAGTTTGACTTTGCATATAAAGAAAATTTTTAAATAATCTGAGCAAAAATGTGCCTTCCATTGAGGTAAACAAAGGCTGAAAATAATAAGAATAATACATTTTATTTAAAAGCCTTTCTGGTCATTGAAGATCACCGTAGAAAAAGATAAAAACACAATGTCAGAAACAAAGTCAAACACAGAATAAAAGCCATTTAAAATACAAAGGCTGGGGCAGGGAAATTGATATTAAAGACAATAGGTAATCATAAACACATGAGTTTTGAGTTGTGATTTGAAATGGAGAAGTGAGTCTGTGTTTCTAAGCAGGGCTGGTATAGAGTTCAAGAGGCCTGGGGCAGAGCGACTGGATGCTCTGCTCCACATGCTGGTGAGTCGGGCGAAAGGGACAGACAGGTGTAAAGCAGATGGGCAGAGGACCAGCAGGGCTGCAGACGGTGACACCAAGTTTGCAGATGAATTGAACACATTCTTCACCCGGTTTGACTCCCCCCACACTGCCCCCCCCCCCCTGCCGTCAACTCTCCACACGTCTCCAACCACCAGCCCTCCAGAGATCTACCATCCCCCCCACAGCCACTCTTATCAACGACCGACCCATCCACACCTTCGGTCCTACCTTCCTCCCCCCTCACAGTCACACCAATGCAGGTGAGAGCTCAGCTGACGAGGCTGAAACAGAGGAAAGCCTCTGGACCGGACGGCATCCCCCCAGGCTTCCGAGGACCTGTGCAGATGAGCTCTGTGAGGTCCTCAGCTACATCTACAACCTGAGCCTCAGCCAGGGGGTGGTGGCCACCCTGTGGAAGACCTCCTGTGTGGTACCGGTTCCCAAAACACCGCACGCCAGGGAACCGGCCCACTTCAGACCAGTCACCCTGACCTCCCACCTGATGAAGACCATGGAGCGCCTCATCCTAGCACACCTGCGCACCGTGGTGAGCCCCACCCTGGACCCGCTGCAGTTTGCCTACCGGCCCAACATCGGAATAGAGGATGCCATCATCTACCTACTGCAGCGGGCGCTCACCCACATGGAGACCACCGGGAGCGCTGTGAGAGTCATGTTCTTAGACTTCTCCAGCGCTTTCAACACCATCAAACCGGTGCTGCTGAGGGGGAAGCTAGAGGACGCTGGAGTGGACAAACATCTGGCTGACTGGACCATCGACTACCTCAGTGACCGCCCTCAGCACGTGCGGCTGCATGGCTGTCAGTCAGAGGTGGCACTCTGCAGCACCGGGGGCCCCCTAGGGCACCGTACTGTCTCCGTTTCTTTTCACCCTTTACACCTCGGACTTCACCTACAACACGGACAGCTGCCACCTTCAGAAGTTCTCTGATGACTCCGCCATTGTGGGCTGTGTGTCTGAGGGGAACGAGCTGGAGTACCGGTCGGTTATCATGGACTTTGTGGACTGGTGTGAGAAAAACCATCTGTGCTTAAACACCAGTAAGACTAAGGAGATGGTGATCGACTTCAGGAGAAGACCCCCACCTCACTCACCTGTGAACATCCAGGGGCAGGACATAGAAACTGTGGAGAGTTTCAAATACCTGGGTGTTCATGTCAACAATAAACTGGACTGGACTCATAACACAGATGCTCTGTATAAGAAGGGCCAGAGCCGCCTCCAACTCCTCAGGAGGCTGAGGTCATTTGGTGTGAGCAGGCCTCTGCTAAAAACTTTCTATGACTCTGTGGTGGCCTCAGCCCTCCTCTATGCTGTCGTCTGCTGGGCCCCTGGCAGCACAGAGCGGGACAGAAAGAGGCTGAACAAGCTGGTGAAGAAGGCCACTTCTGTCCTGGGCTGCACTCTGGACTCTGTGGAGGAAGTGGCTGAGAGGAGGGTGTTGTCCAAGCTCACATCCATCATGGACAACACCTTCCACCCTCTGCACCAGACTGTAGAGGAGCTGAGCAGCTCCTTTAGTGACAGATTTAGACATCCTGTCTGTAAAAAGGAGCGCTACCGCAGGTAATTCATTCTTGCTGCTATCAGATTATACAATGCTGCACTATAACTGTAACCACAACTGCAATAACTAATGTGCAATAATCAAATTAATACACTGGGCCACAACCCGTGCAATAATCCTGATGTAGTGACTTCTGCTGCTATCACCACCTGAACATATGTCAGTACACATGTATGTAGGCGTATATATATATATATATATATATATATATATATATATATATATATATATATATATATATATATATCACTATGTATAAGACAGCATATGCCCATCCCTATTTCTTTTGTATTTTTTTGTATCCTTTTTGATCCATTGTATATATGAAGATTCACTGTATATAACTGAATGCACCTTTCCTACTCTGCACCTTCTTGTATGAACCAATGTGGCAAGTGAATTTCTCCATTGTGAGATCAATAAAGCCTATCTTATCTTATCTTATGAGGATCTAACAGCACGGGAGGGGGTGGGAACATGCAGGAGGCCTGACAAATATGGGGGGGCATGTGGTGAAGGGCCTTGAATGTCACCATGAGAATTTTGTATTGAATGCGGGATTGCACAAGGAGCCAGTGGAGCTGTCGGAGGACCGGGGTGATGTGGTAGATAGAGGGAGTTCTTGTTATAATGGGAGCAGCTGATTTCTGGACCAGTTGTAGTTTATGGAGTGATTTTTGAGGAAGGCCAAGGTGACGAGGCTATGGACAAGTATGGCAGCAGTGTGTGGGGTAAGGGAGGGATGGAGGCGGTTGATGTTTCTTAAGTGAAAGTAGGCAGACCGGGTAATGTTATTGATATGGGATTGAAAGGATAAGGTGCTATCGAGGATGACACCCAGACTCCTAACCTGGGGGGAGGGTGAGATGGAGGAGCTGTCAATAATAAGTGTTTTCAGACTTTGGTTATCTCTCTAGTCATTTTGCCTGCTTTGTTTCCGGTTCCTGTCCCACTGCCTACAAGAACAATAAACCATCTTAACACATACTTCCTGCTTGTGTGGTTCGAATTCTGGGTCCAGCCGTTCAGTTCTTGACAATTTCATGGGAGCAGTTAAAAGAAGAGCAGGAGCATTTTGGACCAGCTGCGGTCAAGTGTTTTGTTAAGCACAGAGTAAAGTGCAGTGCAGTAATCTAAGCAAGTTGTAATTAAAGCATAGATAAAAATCTTTAGTCAGCTGTCTTGGTTTGAAAAAGCGGGACTTGACCATAGATTTAACTGTGCATCAAAGATTACCGTAGTTTATAGTCTTACACTCAGGTCTGTAGCAGTCAGTGTCAGATATTGACTTTAAGGTTCCAGGTCAATACTGATATTAGAGACATAAACAAACAACATGAGCTTTTGAAAAGTTTATTTTTAGAGCAACTATTTTCCTTTTAAGTGTTATAAAAGTCTGACTTTCTTCTGCCTAAAAAGGAAGGCTAAACATTGGTTTCTTATAACCGACTCCCGAGGGATGTGGTAAAGAGAGAAGAGGAAGAGGCCAAGCATGGAGCCTTGATGCACTCTGCATGAGTGGGACACATAAAATAAAAAATAAAAACAGCAGGTCTCCGAATAAAATAAATTACTTTATTACTTTATTCAGTATTATTTGTACAGTTGTGAGTTTTTCTGTTTTAACCCACTAACTGAACAATATTTACACATCTCTCACTTTTTAACAAAAGTAATACATGTCTACTTCCATGTCTAATCGGATAAAAATTAGACAGAGTTGACTGGACCCGCTCGTCCAGCGCCCAGCGAAAATTAACATAATCTCACTCTTAACTTTTGATAAATGTTAAGAGGTCTGTGAATAAAGATTAATACATATTTCCTCAAATGATTAAATATTCCATCAAATAAATAAATGTTCCCATGAAATAAAAACAAATATACATAAATGGTAAATGGCTTGTACTTGTATTGTGCTTTAACTAGTGTTGACGACCTCCAAAGCGCTTCACACTACAATTTAGTCATAAAAATAAACGTTTTTGGATGTTTTGCTTTTTAAATAAGTATTGCTGAAATGCTTGATTCATATGCGCACCTTGTTTTGAAAGTCTGCTGGAAGACTCAGGCCATTTCTCAATTCACAAGAATGCGAGTCCGTACTCCAATGTTCTTGCCAAGTCTGTTCTTGGCAAGAACACAGGAAGTACGGACTTGGGGAGAACGGTAGCACGCAGAGCGTATCTCCGTGTATTGGAACAGAAGCATACTCGTGTACTCGTGACATCACCACACGCACAGCTCATCTGGACCTGCATTAGGGTTAGGGTTAGCAGTCTTTAGATGATAATAAATTATTACTTATATTCATCATAAAATGAAATAATTGTATGCATAATGTATTCATTGTTGAATGTGAGAGCCCTGCTTTGATCCATTAAACAATACTTTTTTTTTTTTTCTCCCAGTGTTCTGTCTAGCAATGTGGCAATAGGAATTGATGTCTCAATGCCAGATAGAGCTCGACAGATTTTGCTTTTACAAATGGAGCGAACAGCTTTCGCCACAGTGCTCCGCTTGATTTACGCTTGTAAATAGCTTTATTGTGATTCCTGCAGGGAGAAATTCAAATGATATGGACACTACAATGGGAGAGTAAAGGAAGAACAATAAGAAAGAGAAAAAAAAGAGAAGAGGTGAAAGAAAGAAGAGATAAAAGGGAGAGAGTGATAAAACGTTCTCCGTTTACTCCATCACCTGGAAAGAGAGATGCAAAAAGAACAGCACAACCAACAGACATAAAGCAACATATACAATCGAATAACACCTAGATGCCATTGCTAAATCATATGTATTATTTAAGCTAACATGTGTAATGTGATACCTGAAAAAAGAAAGTGAAAGAACATATATAAACAAATAAATTATAAGCTTTCTGTATATAAGTGAACATTTAATACCTGGGACCCAGCACCTGTGGGAGTTTGTGAGAGTGCACTAGTTTAGGTGAAAATTATCCAGAAGGAAATACTTCGATAGTGGTTGTGGAGAACCAAAGGCCCGCTTTCCCCGAGCACAGAGGCAGGAGTCAGGGGACCCATAACCCTGGACTCCCAAAGGGGCCCCTAAAGCAGGGCGCCCAGGAGGGGCCGACACAGGATATCTGTAACCCCCCCCCCCCATGGAAAGAAGAGAGACGACCCCGAGGAAATCCCCCTGCCACCGCAATGCCGACGCCCCCAATAGCCGCGCGGGATGAGCCCGTGGGCTCCGCCGGCAGCCAGCCCCGCTGAAGTGGTTCCGGCCAGAGGCCCCAGGGGCGCCCCGCCCCCGCGACGGGGGGGCCAGGTCCCGCGAAGCAGCCGCCGAGAGAGGGCCGGCGCACGCCCGGGAACCCGCCCCAAACCCGAGGCCCACCAATGCGCCAGAGGGCAAAGACGCCTGCCAGCGCAGCGGAGGAGGGCAGGAGGTGGAGGGATGGGCTCCGCGGAGACTTGTTCTTGGGAGAGGGAGCGGACCCCACCCATACCTGGAGAAAAAAAAAGACGCTGTACACATGCATGATAAAATTGGGGAGAGGGGCGTCACCAGAAAGTGGCAACCTCCAGTAACGCCCCCTCCCCAAGGACCTACATGTGTGACGGCATGATAGAGCAGGCAGAGGGAGGAGTCCGGGGATGGGGAGCAAAGGACTGGGAAGCCATCCCAGGGAGCCAGCTCCCCTACCGACTCCAATAGGCACACCCGCTCCTCGAAAGCCCCACCCAGAGAAGGGGGCCTCGCCAGCGTCACTACCATAGCCCGGGGGCCAGGGAGAGGCCGCAGGGCCCGCCAGCCAACCACCCACCAGGACCAACACCTCAACCCCCCCCCAGCCCACCCACCAAGCCTATTGGCTTTATCCCCCCCCAAAAGTAAATAGATAAATAAGAGGGGGGGACCCAGGCCAGCCAGCCCGCACAAGCCATCCCAAACCCCACCCCCCAAGCGAAACCCGCACCGGGAGACGACATGGACCAGTACCGGGACAGGGGGCCGGACACAAGCCCACCAGAATGTCCATCCCCCGACCCCCCCCCCCCCCCTACCCGTAGATTTAATCCCTCCCCAAAACTAACATTCAAACAACTCACCATACATTTGACAGTAGACATCCAGGCTGGGTAAGTCCCTACTCCCCCTCCTTCCTCCTCCCCCCACTAGCAGAGTGCCTATCCAATGAAGGAGAAGAGCATCTGCCTTGACATGTTAATGACCATGCCCCCCTACCAGCGCCAGCGCACCAGAGGCCCCGTGCAGAGGCGGACACCCGGGCGCGCACCGGCCCACACCAAAAGCGGCACACCCCCCACAACCGGAACCTCTGAGGCCCCGCCGAGGGCGGCGCGCAATTTAAACCACTTGCAGTGGTTTAAATTGCATTTTCATAGTTATACTATTGAACACTTTCCAAAGGAATTACCTAAAGTACAAGTGTAAATAACTTCACTTCATAATTAGATTCAAATGTTACTTAAAATGCACTTAAACTTAATATTACAGTGTCAATATTAAAATATGTACTTTTAAAATATGCTTTCAGTGTACGTTTCAATGACAATTATGAGCATATACATTTTAAAATAAATTAAAAATATGTGTTAAAACAAATTTCAAATAAGTACACTTTAGAAATTACACATAACTTTCACTTAAAGTATACTTTTTGATAATATATTTCTATAAAGTGTAATATAATGTAATTATTTTAAAGTGTGTTAAAAGTGTTAGTGTGAAAGCGTGATGTTAGTATACTTTTTATAGATTTACAAAAAGTACAATTTGTACATTTTCAGTATAATTTTGGAAATATGAACATACTTGAAATACAAAAAAGTTCATTTTTTTCACCAGGGTAATGGTACTTGTAATAAATGTAGTGTTTTTGTAGCTTTGGAGGCGAGGGTGTCAGAATTAGAGACCCAGCTTCGTGCTATGGAAAAACCTTGGCTAGCGCGGAGCCACATAGAGTTACTTTATGTAGCGGTCCTCCTGAAGCAGCACCCGAGCAGCTGGGTAACCAGGCCGGCTGGCTGACGGTTCGTAGGAAGCATAGCTCTAGATTTCACCCCCCAGGTCACCACCAACCCGTCTGCGTTTCTAACAAGTTTTCCCCTACTCAGCGACACACCAGCTGAGAAGCCGGCCCTGGTGATTGGCAGCTCAATAGTCAGAATCGTGGCACTAGAGACACCAGGGACCATAGTTAAATGCCTGCCAGGGGCCAGAACAGGTGGCATCGAATCTTACCTGAAACTGCAGGCCAAGGATAAGCGTAAATACAGTAAGATTGTTATTCAAACTGGCGGTAATGACACCGGGTCACGCCGATCGGAGGTCACTAAAGTTGGTGTTGCTTCGGTGTGTAAGTTTACTAAAACAATGTCGGACTCCGTAATTTTCTCTGGTCCCCTGCCTGATCTGACCAGTGATGACACGTTTAGCCGCATGTTATCATTCAACCGCTGGTTGTCTAGGTGGTGTCCTGAAAACGACGTGGGCTACATTGATAACTGGCGAACTTTCTGGAGAAAACCTGGTCTGATCCGGAGAGACGGCATCCATCCCACTTTGGATGGTGCAGCTCTTCTTTCTAGGAAACTGGCCGGATTTAGTTCTCCTAAATGCTGACAACCCAGGGTCCAGACCAGGAAGTAGAGCCGTAGTTTAACACACCTCTCTGCAGCTTCTGTACTGTTACCCACCCATATTGAGCCAAAACTTAACAGATCAAAAACTGATCTAAAAGGAACAAATCATGAAAATCAATACAGCTCACCTTGAACCAAAAAGTAAATCAATTAAATGTGGTCTATTAAATATAAGGTCTCTCCCTCCAAAGACTTTGTTAGTTAGTGAATTGATTTCTGATAATCACATTGATTGATTTTGTCTCACAGAAACCTGGCTACAAGAGGACTATGTTTGTAGAAATGAGTCAACTCCCTCCAGTTATTCAAATTTCCACATTCCCAGATCTGTGGGAAGAGGAGGAGGAGTGGCAACCATCTTTCAGTCTGATTTATTAATTAGTCCCAGGCCAACTAATAACTACAGCTCTTTTCAACATTTAACCCCCAGTTTCCCTCGTCCAAATTGCAAAGCAATAAAACTTCTGTTTGTTGTTTTGTATCATCCACCGGGCCCTTACTCTTAGTTTTTGGATCAGTTGTGAGACTTCTTATCTGATTTGGTGATAAACACTGACAAGGTTATTATAGTGGGGGATTTCAACATTCATGTTGACACATCTGATCATTTTTTAATAACATTGGAGTTTAATCTAACTGAGTTCTCCACCCCCAGAAGAGGGTTCCATTATTGTAGATCTTTATCGGACAATGCTGCATACAACTTTAAAGAGTCAGTCCCCTTTTTAATATCGTCAGTATTGCAGAAATATCCCGCAGATAGCAGCAATGTTGTTTCTTCCCATTCACAAATAGATGTCTTTGTTAACGGTGTGACTTCGTCATTGAGTTCTGCATTAGACAATGTAGCTCCCTTGAAAAAGAAGGTGATTATTCACAGGAAGCTGGCTCCCTGGTTTAATTCAGAGCTGCGTTCCTTGAAGCACAATGTTAGGAAATTGGAGAGAAAATGGCGTTCTACACACCAAGATGAATCCTACCTAATCTGGACGAACAGTCTATTGTTGTATAATAAGACCCTTTGCAGAGTTAGAGCAGCATATCTTTCATCGTTAATTGAAGAGAACAAAAATAATCCTAGATTTCTCTTCAGTACAGTTGCCAAACTTACAGAGTCACAGCTCCGTTGATCCATCCATTCCATTAGCTCTTAGCAGTAATGATTTTATGGGATTCTTCATAAACAAAATTGATTACATTACAAATAAAATAATTGGCATCCCCCCAAACATGATTACATCGTCCTCAGTAAGTGAGGCAGCGTTGGAGGAATCTTTAGAACCTGTGCAGTGTTTGAACTGTTTAGAAGCAGTAGAGCTTTCTGAGCTATCTAAAATTCTAGCTTCATCTGAACCTTCTACTTGTATGTTAGACCCAATCCCAACCAAGTTGTTTAAAGAGATATTCCCTCTGATCAGTGGCACTATTTTAGACATAATTAATCTATCCTTAGTAAATGGATATGTACCACAGGCTTTTAAAGTAGCTGTTATTAAACCTTTACTTAAGAAACCATCTCCTGATCAAGATGAGTTAATAAATTACAGACCTATATCAGACCTAATCTTATTTTCTTATCTAAAATTCTTGAGAAGGTAGTTGCTAATCAACTTTTTGAACATTTACAAAGTAATGACCTACTTGAGGAGTTTCAGTCAGGCTTCAGAGCTCATCATAGCACCGAAACAGCTCTGTTGAAGGTCGCCAATGATATTCTCATGGCCTCAGATAATGGACTTGTGTCTATACTTGTCCTGTTAGATCTCAGTGCTGCATTTGATACAGTTGATCACAATATTCTCCTACAAAGACTTGAGCATACTGTAGGGATTAAGGGGAAGGCATTAGGCTGGATAAATATTATCTATCACAGATTCCAGTTTGTTCATGTTGATAATAAATCTTCTTCAAACTCTAGGGTCACTTGTGGAGTACCACCAGGTTCAGTCCTTGGACCAATTCTCTTTACTATATATATATATATATATATATATATATATATATATGCTTCCAATTGGCAAAATTATCAGACAGCATGGGATTCATTTCCACTGTTATGCTGATGACACTCAGCTATATTTATCTATAAATCCTGATGAATGGTAAATGGCTTGTACTTGTATAACGCTTTAATTAGTCTTGACTACCTCCAAAGCACTTCACACTACAGTTTAGTCATTCACCCATTCACACACAAATTCACACCCTGACGGTGGTGAGCTATGTTAGTAGCTACAGCTGCCCTGGGGCAGACTGATAGAGGCAAGGCTGCCACGCACCAGCGCCACTGGGCCCTCTGACCACCACCAGCAGGCAATGCGGGTGAAGTGTCTTGTCCAAGGACACAACAACAGAGATTGTCAGTGTGGGGGATCAAACCGGCAACATGCCAATTGCAAAACCAACTCACTAAACTCTGTGCCATGTCGCCCCAATTGATGAATCCAATCAATTACTTCGACTGCAGTCATGTCTTGATGACATCAAAAGCTGGATGACTTTAAATTTCCTGCACTTAAATTCTGACAAGACTGAAGTTGTAATCTTTGGACCAGAGTCCTCAATAAATACATTTCTTAATCAATCACTTAAACTAGATGGCATTAACTTGGCCTATGGTTATAAAATTAAAAAAAAACATTGGTGTTATTTTTGACCAAGACATGTAATTTAAATCCCATATTTAACAGGTTGCCAGAGTTTCCTTTTTTCACCTCAGGAATATCGCCAAAATTAGAAACATTCTGTCCAGGGATGATGCTGAAAAACTAGTCCATGCAATTTTTACTTCAAGGCTGGACTATTGTAATTCTTTACTATCAGGAAGTCCACAAAAATGCAGTTTAAAGTCTTCAGCTGATCCAAAATGCTGCAGCAAGAGTTCTGATGAAAATCAACTAGAGGGATCATATTTCTCCAATTTTAGCTTCCCTTCATTGGCTTCCTGTTAAATCAAGAATATAATTTAAAATTCTTCTTCTAATGAATAAAACCCTTAACAATCAAGCTCCATCATATATTGGAGCTCTGATTACGCCGTATGTTGCTAACAGAGCACTTCACTCTCAGACTGCAGGTCTGCTTGGTGGTTCCTAGAGTCTCTAAAAGTAGAACAGAAGACAAATCCTTTAGCCATCAGGCTCCTCTCCTGTGTAGCCAACTCCCAGTTTTGGTCCGTGAGCCAGACACCCTGTTGTTGTGCAATTATACACCGTTTAAAGTTATTTAATGTTTATTAAATAACCCTCTGTCTGTTAAGTATTGTCTGGTGATGATCAGCGCTTAAGCTGATATCAAGACATAGGTTGAAATGGATGAATTCGAGCACTAGCGATCTTTTTAACAGCAAAACCTGCACACACATAGAATAAAGGAGTGACAACTTCTTTTCAAGTTCAAGAATTTAATAACAAATAAATTACCATCTAGAGAACATCACTATGTAATGCTGTTTATCTGAATTAACACAATATTTCGATTAACAAATCCTCTCTACTAGGCTAGTGAAACTTAACTAAACTATTAAGCAAAATGAAGATAAAAAGAAGCTAAGCTAAGGAACTATTTACATGCAAAAACAAACAAAAGACAAACAAGAGTGGTTGATCATGATCAGAATAACTCAGTCAGTCCTTGTTGACTGAAGGTCTGATTCCAAAAACATGGAATGGAGTTAAAACATTTGCCGTGTATTTCAATCCATTCACAATGTAAAGCCCAAGTTAAAAAAAACATTATTTGTTGAAATAATATTCTGAGGATCGGTTTGTCCTGTAAAATCATTTAATTCAGAATCGCTTGCCTTTGTTTATGCGATTCTACCTCCGGGCGCTAGGGGTCGCTACAGCGATCGTCGCTAACCTGGTTACAATCTATAGTTATCAAAATTGTCTTGAAAACCGGCATTAATATACCATATTGATGCGTGAATAAGGCTCATAACACCATCGGAGGATGACGGAGCAGAACAGTTACGCTCTATGCTTTAAAACAAACTCCTTTTGAAATGTCTGGGACCGGATGTCAGCAAGGCTAATAGCATGTTGGCTAGCGGACACTCGGCGTTAACGAATGAAAGCTTTTCCTTTAATTTTAGTCATAATGAGTGGCTGGATAACGTAAACATTAATGTCCCATCAATGTATGAAACCCTTGTGGAGGTAACCTTTCTGTTAAAACCTTAAAACACACTTGACAATGACACTGTACCAAATGCTTGCAATGCTATATCGTTAGCCTTTTTTTCAACGGTTTACAAATAGTTTCCCAATAAACCTTTTAACTTCACCCTCAGCTCGCTGCCCAACCTGTTGATGCCTCATGTGTGACTCTTACCCCGCTGTTTGGCTCTCTTCCCACTCATCAATGACTCCATGTTATTTTAGGTCCTGTGTCACCGTGGTCCCCTTGTCATTTGTAGAATTTACTACAAAAAAACAGCATCTGAAAATGCCGCCTTCTCTGCGCTCACTGTGTTTATTTCGCTCTGCAGCCACTCAGCAAGCATTATTTCTTCTTCTTGAGTTTATTGGCAGTTGGCAAACATATTTTCAGTGCGCATTACTGCCACCAACTGGTGAGAAGTGTTCGTCAGCCAGCATTGACGACTGCCTGCATGAGGTACACAGCTCCACGACATAATTGTTTTCAACAGCTGAGCCGCATCAGATGCATCAAAGAGCCGCATGCGGCTCCGGAGCCGCGGGTTGCCGACCCCTGCTCTATAGTTATGCTGCTATAGGCTTCGGCTACTGGAGGACATCAGGGCCTATTTTTCTCACTCTACTGATTTCTACTGGTCCCCAGTCTACTGTTCTCCAGTTTTGCATTGCATTACATTGAAATGACTGTTGTTATTTCAGCTTTTAACTTTTTGCTCTCTCTCTTTTTTCTTCATAGTAGGTACACCTGGTCTGGTGTTCTGTTAGCTGTGACATCATCAAGGGAAGACAGATCACCCGCTATTACCATCTAATGTAGAACATATTACTGGATCAACGTGTGCTTCTGTGCTTTTTGCCTGTCTTGTTGTGTCTCTGCTCTGTCTTCTGTAATCCCCAGTCGGTCAAGGCAGATGACGTTCATACTGAGCCCGGTTCTGCTGGAGGTTTGTCCTTCCCGTTAATGGGGAATTTTTCTTTCTGCTGTCGCTTCATGCTTGCTCAGTATGAGGGATTACTGCGAAGCCATGGACAATGCAGACGACTCTCCCTTTAGCTTTATGCTTCTCCAAAAGTGAATGCTGCTTGTTGGGACTTTGATGCAATCAACTGGTTCCCTTATATAGGACATTTTTGACGAATTTGTATAATATGATTTATTTGACTTTGTAAAGTGCCTTGAGATGACATGTTTCATGAATTGGCGCTATATATCCCCTCCCCGGGCTGCCACCTTACCATGGTGGAGGGGTTTGAGTGTCCCAATGATCCTAGGAGCTATGCTGTCAGGGGCTTTAAGCCCCTAGTAGGGTCACCCAAGGCAGACAGGTCTTAGGTGAGGGACCAGACAAAGCGCAGCCCAAAATGCCCCTTATGATGAGTACGATTATTGGACCTCGTGTTCCCTCGCCCGGACGCGGGTTACCGGGGCCCCACTCTGGAGCCAGGCCTGGAGGTGGGGCACGTTGGCGAGCGTCTGGTGGCCGGGCTTTTGCCCATGGAGCCCGGCCGGGCTCAGCCCGAAGAGGCGACATGGGTCCCCCTTCCGATGGGCTCACCACCTGTCGGAGGGGCCAAAGGGGTCGGGTGCATTGTGCAACGGGTGGCAGTAGAGGGCGGGGACCTTGGCGTTCCGATCCTCGGCTGCAGAAGCTGGCTCTTGGGACGTGAAATGTCACCTCTCTGGTGGGGAAGGAGCCTGGGCTTGTGCGCGAGGTTGAGAGGTTCCGACTAGAGATAGTCGGACTCACCTCGACGCACCGCTCTGGCTCCAGAACCAGTCTCCTTGAGAG
The DNA here is from genome assembly GCF_011125445.2 of Fundulus heteroclitus. NCBI lineage: Eukaryota > Metazoa > Chordata > Actinopteri > Cyprinodontiformes > Fundulidae > Fundulus > Fundulus heteroclitus. Next base: position 158,458 of record NW_023396661.1, on the reverse strand, counting down.
GGGCTGGACATTCTTCCACTCTGGAGTTGCCCATGGTGAGAGGTGCCGAGCTGGGGTTGGCATACTTCATCATCTGATCTGCGGCCGTATGTCTTGGACACTCGGGTGAAGAGAGGGGCGGAGCTCTCCACCGACCACTACCTGGTGGTGAGTTGGCTCCGATGGCGGGGGAGGAAGCCTGTCCGACCGGGCAGGCCCAAACGCACTGTGAGGGTTTGCTGGGAACGTCTGGCGTCCCCTGTGAGGCGGAGCTTTAACTCCCACCTCCGGGAGAACTTTAAACACGTCCCGAGGGAGGCGGGGGACATTGAGTCTGAATGGACCATGTTCCACGCCTCTATTGTTGAGGCGGCTAGTCGGAGCTGTGGCCGCAAGGTTGTCGGTGCATGTCGCGGCGGCAACCCTCAAACCCGCTGGTGGACACCAGCGGTGATGGAAGCCGTCAAGCTGAAGAAGGAGTCCTATCGGGCTTTTTTGGCCTGTGGGACTCCGGAAGCAGCTGATGTGTACCGGCAGTCGAAGTGGCAGGCGGCTCGGCTGGTCGCCGAGGCAAAAACTCGGGCGTGGGAAGAGTTCGGAGAGGCCATGTTGAAAGACTTCCGTACGGCTTCGAAGCGATTCTGGTCCACTATCCGGCGTCTCAGGAGGGGGAAGCAGTGCAGTACCAACACTGTTTACAGTGGGGGTGGTGTGCTGCTGACCTCGACTAGGGACGTCGTGTTTCGGTGGGCGGAATACTTCGAAGACCTCCTTAATCCCACCAACACGTCTTCCATTGAGGAAGCAGAGCCTGAGGACTCTGGGTCGGGTTCTCCCATCTCTGGTGCTGAGGTTGCCGAGGTTGTTAAAAAAGCTCCTCGGTGGCAAGGCCCCGGGGGTGGATGAGATTCGCCCTGAGTACCTTAAGGCACTGGATGTTGTGGGGCTGTGTTGGTTAACGCGGCTCTGCAGCATTGCGTGGACATCGGGGGCAGTTCCCCTGGATTGGCAGACTGGGGCGGTGGTCCCCCTATTTAAAAAGGGGGACCGGAGGGTGTGTTCCAACTACAGAGGGATCACACTCTTAAACCTCCCTGGTCAGGGGTTCTGGAAAGGAGGGTCTGTCGGATAGTCGAATCTCAGATTCAGGAAGAGCAGTGTGGTTTTCATCCTGGCTGAGGAACACTGGACCAGCTCTATACCCTCAGCAGGATTCTGGGGGGGCATGGGAGTTTGCCCAACCAGTCTACATGTGCTTTGTGGATCTGGAGAAGGCATTCGACCGTGTCCCCCGAGGGATCCTGTGGGGGGTACTCCGGGAATATGGAGTACCGGACCCTTTAATAAGGGCTGTCAGGTCTCTGTACGACCGGTGTCAGAGTCTGGTCCGCATTGCCGGCAGTAAGTCGGACTCGTTTCCGGTGAGAGTTGGACTCCGCCAAGGTTGCCCTTTGTCACCGATTCTGTTCATAACTTTTATGGACAGAATTTCTAGGCGCAGCCAAGGTGTTGAGGGGATCCGTTTTGGTGGCCTTAGGATTGCGTCACTGCTATTCGCGGATGACGTGTTCCTATTAGCTTCATCAGGGCGTGATCTACAGCTCTCACTGGAGCGGTTCGCAGCCGAGTGCGAAGCGGCCGGGATGAAAATCAGTGCCTCCAAATCCAAGACCATGGTCTTGAACCGGAAAAGGGTAGAGTGCCTTCTCTGGGTTGGGGAGGATGTGCTGCCCCTAGTGGAGGAGTTCAAGTATCTTGGTCTCTTGTTCACGAATGAGGGGAAGATGGAGCGGGAGATCGACAGGCGGATTGGTGCAGCGTCTGCTGTGAAACGGGCGCTGTACCGATCTGTTGTGGTGAAGAGAGAGCTGAGCCAAAAGGCGAAGCTCTCGATTTACCGGTCGATCTATGTTCCTACCCTCATCTATGGTCACGAGCTTTGGGTCGTGACCGAAAGAACGAGATCCCGTATACAAGCGGCTGAAATGAGTTTTCTCCGTAGTGTGTCTGGGCTCTCCCTTAGAGATAGGGTGAGGAGCTCAGTCATCCGGGGAGGACTCAGAGTAGAGCCGCTGCTCTTCCACGTCGAGAGGAGCCAGTTGAGGTGGCTCGGGCATCTGGTCAGGATGCCTCCTGGACGCCTCCCTGGTGAGGTGTTCTGGGCACGTCCCACCGGGAGGAGGCCCAGGGGAAGACCCAGGACACGCTGGAGGGAATATGTCTCCCGGCTGGCCTGGGAACGCCTTGGGATTCCTTCTGAGGAGCTGGCCCAAGTGGCTGGGGAGAGGGACGTCTGGGCCTCCCTACTGAAGCTGCTACTCCCGCGACCCGACCCCGGATAAGCGGAAGAAGACGGACGGACGGACGGGCGCTATATAAATAAAATTTAATTGAATTGAATTGAAGAACGCACAACTCTGCTCTGTTGCATGCTAAAGAGGGCGGGGCGACAACAACATCTCGGGATTTGGTCCGTACCCGGTCTGGCGTTTTTGGCAATTGGAACAGTGCCAAGAACACTCATCAGGCTGAGGCTGATGCCGTGTTACGAGCACAGGAGAAGGTTCAAGTACACATATTGAGAAGCGTCTCCCTACAGCAACCACCCCCTCCTGGTTTCCTACAACTTTTACTAATATTGACCATGTAAAATTCCGTGGATGGCTGTAAATTCTTTTAAAATACTTTGAAGCAGGTAGTCATACAGAAATCATATCAAAATCATTTTGCACACTTTTTAGATTGAAATAGTTTAATCACCTGATTAAACCAGATCATTTTTAGCAACGGGCTAACACATGGACACAAAGAACAAGTAACAAAAGGGTCTACCTTTTTTCCCATAACTATATTCCCATGACAATTACATACAAATACAGACAAAAATGCATCAATTTCTTTGGTTTACCACAGAATCTAAAATAACCCAATTATAAAAACCTGTAACTGTAATAAACTACACCATAACCATGTCACATCCCATTTGATCCATAATGACATACATTGAAAACAAGCACTCTCAGCTGTCTTCTTGCCTGGAAGTTGCTGAGAGGTTGAAATGCTGGTGGGTGGGGGTTGCGGTATAGTGTTTTTCATTAAAAGCAAGAGCTCAGATTGCACATGCTGAACAGATTCACCTTACCAGATCTTTCGCAAGCTCTTGGTTGAATGCTATGGCTTTCGTGCATACATCTGTTTCTCTGCATATTTGGTAGATTTATCGCACAGAGACCAAAAAACTGCACTTACTTAAATGGTTGCTGTGGAATTAAGGATTTTTACCAAAGAGAAATGAATCTTCCTAAGGTCCTGGTTTCTTTCACATGGATTTTCTATGCATATTCTGGTAAGAATTTCTAAGATTTCTGTTTTTTCAGTAGATTTAAGAATATAGAATATGGTTCTGAAAAAAGAGATTCTAAGTATTCTTATCTACAACGGCCTTTACAACATTATTCTACTCATACCAGCATTTGAAACTATGCAAAGTCCCTAAATCAGTTTTCATTAAAATAATTTTAAGACCAGAATTGAGCTAGAGTTGTGAAACCTGTTTTATAAGTTATACATGCAATAATTGCTGTAACGTGTACTGAAGTACAATCTGACAGCTAGTACGCAGAATGTGACTCTACAGCAAAAATGAATAATTCAAATTAGATTTTTTATTTTTATTTTTTTTAAAGAATGTCAAAAGCCAAAAAAAACCCATTTCATTCTTTATGTATTTCAGCAAGCCATTTTAAAGTACCACTGTCAACAATGTATGGTCGGCATGTTTGTATTGCAAGGCATAAGTCATATTAATCTAAGCATTCTTACATCTTTTGTTTAATTTGCCATAGAATATTTGCTGTAAGTGATGTACTATTGAAGAGTGATAGTTATTTTATGGCACATACTTGCCATTGTTAAAACGGTGACCTTTCAAGTTCTAGGCATTACATTTTACATTTAGGTACATTCTGCCTCTTGAATATCTTTGGATGACCATTTTGATTTTTCAAAAAAGGAAAATAAAATACATTGTTACACTGCTTAACTAGGGATAGAGCTAAAGCCATTTAGTCAAAATTTGTTTGCATATGCCCAACCTGAAAGGTAATTCTAAGTAATGGCTTGCCAAATTTTGTTTTCTTTTTCACGTGTCACTTTGAAGTGGAGAATATTTTATAAGACTAGGCAGCAATACTAATACTATATTTTCTACAAGTGATTGCCATTATAAAGAAATAATCAGTCTCATCAACTTGTCAGTTGTCACAATGTTATACTGTCAGTTTATATGACAGCAGTATACTAAAATCTATTTAAATTCTGTTGTAACTTTTGGTTTTAACATGTCACTCCAAGACCATGACTGATTCTATCTTTTAAAAACTCTCTGGAGTCACTCGATTGCTGGAGGAGTTGAGCACCAACAAACAGTGACTGACAGGTCCAGGTGTTTCTCACTACCCTCCTCCACTCTGTTTCTGCACTTTCTTGGATAAATGTTGCTGTCTTGACAACAAACTGGATTGAAGGAATGAAAACTGACAAAAAATAAGTACAGTACTTGTTTGTCACCCTTGACCTTCTGATCTTTGATGAAAGCCAGAATACAACATATTCACACCAAACCTGTGTGTGTATGGCTTGTGTGAGTGTACATGTGAATCTTTGCTGTTGCTGGCTTAATGAAACATGATCATAGCTTGCCCTGCTCAGGCTGGGGGAAACGTTTAAGCCTGTTCCCAAAATAACATATAAAGGAAGCCACTTGGCTAACACAGCTGTCTGCTGGGTGACTTAGTACTGACCTGTCTGATGTTTTTACAACTAAAGCAAAGGCAGTGGAATTTTTCTCTTACTGTAAACAAAATATTTTTGTTACAACCATAAATCTGAATTTATATCATTGGGAGTTCACATGATATACCAACACAAAGTTGCTCCCTATTGTGCCATAGAAGGAAAAAGATACATGTTCAAATGTTAAACATTTGAACACGTAACAAATGAACAAATGTTAAAAATGTATGTATTCAGTTCTCAAGTCAATACTTTTGAAATATTTCTCAAACCAACTTTGCAAATCCAGACTGAAATTTCTGTGAGATGTCTGAGTGCATTTTGATAAACGAGTTTTTGAGTCAAAGCCCTTTTGAATAGTATGTATTATTACAAAAGTGCTGTGGAAGGTAAGTCCATTTATCAGATTTGCACAAACAGACTGAAGTTTGGTTACTCAACGTTCACTACATTTGCAGAAGTGAGTCACAATAAACCGGTTGGATTTTATTTAGACGTTTCAGAGTGAGGGCAACAGAAGACATATCTACGTTGTTCAGGTGTATATACAAGTGTTTGTCTCTCTAAAGAAGTTAATATCACATATTTTTATTTTCCATTTCATTGTTATGTACTACTAAAGATGTTTTATGAAGATAAATAAAGTTACTGCTCATTTCATGAGCCAGAGTTAGCAAATTGGCTCTGGCCAGCAGGTGGCCAAACACCTGCTGAGTACTGAGATTAGATCAACAAGCAATCTATGAAGATGAATTTGATTTTACGACAACCATTGTAGAGGCTTCTCACAACCACTATTGAATATCAATCACTTGACTGGTTTTGCTGTTGAGCTCTCTGCATTTGTTTGTCTCATCAGACCACTAGCTTTCGGTCTGCCTGCTTTTACTTTGTACTTGTTTACAATCTCTGTCATTCAACAATTTGGGTTTCAGATTGCTGGAAAAAAATTCATTCAGGAACCACAGTTAAGGAAACCTCCAAAATTCACCTCTAATTTTAGTTTCACTGTGAAAGCACATTTGACATTGGAATCATATGTGTGCAATGCACTTATATGTTGAATTTAACCTAAATATAATTAATCACTAACATGAGTTTTGTTTACTTCTTTTTGCTTTAGGGTTGGGGTTCTGCTCAGAAGATGAGACACGACTGGTAAAAACCCTGTTTACTGGTTATAACAAAGTGGTTCGTCCAGTTAACCACTTCAGTGATGCTGTGGTAGTGACTGTGGGACTACAGCTTATTCAACTTATTAGTGTGGTAAGAGTGCTAGTTTCCTGGTGTATTTTCAATTGTAATGTAGAAACAGATTATCACAGTTTGAAAAAATTGGACATTTATGACAAATATGAGAATTGTTAGGGTTTGTGGGATTTGATTATGATTCAGAAGGCCATGATTTACTTATAAATCAAGTATACGCCAATAATTGTGTGTAACAATTAATAGTGATCTAATCTTTGCCATTGCCATGGCTGAATTTCCCATTGTGGCACAATAAAAGAATTTCGTATCTTACATGTACATAAAAAGAATACAAGGACAAATAAAACTGGTTCAAAATTATCACCATAAAATAATTCAATGATTTTATGAATCATTAAGAATGAATATGAACCGAAGTCCATCTTAAAGAATATGGAATGAGGTCAGATCTAAAAATTCACAAAAATCCACAATTGTTCCTGTACCAAAGAACAAGTTCCCTAAGGACATACATTTTTTTAGACATGTGGCTCTCAAATCCTTAGTTATGGAAGCCTTTGAACAACTGATTGTTCAAAGTTCAAAATGAAATCTTCCACTAGTGGAAGATTTCATTTTGTGGTGTGATAATTCCTATTTGACATTAAATGTTTCTAAAACCAGTGATAATCTCTCATATGCGTGCAGTGCAAGCTGTGTTTATGATTGCCCACTCGCCGGGACACCATATAATGTTGGAATGCCCACCCAGCGGATGCCATATAATGTTGTGCAATTACACACTGTTTTAAAGTTATTCAATGTTGCTGATATTAGGACAATAGTTGAAAGCACTGGCATTTTTTTAACAGCAAACTCTACACATATAGAATAAGGAGTGACAATTTCTCTTCAAGTTCTCCTAAATAACTTCAAGTGTTGAGTTATTTATTAACAGAAATAAAATGAACATACAGAGAACATCACTATAGAATTCTGTTTAACTGAATTAACACTATATTTCAATCAACAAATCATCTCTACGAGGCTAGTGAAACTTAACTAAAACTACTAAGCAAAATGAAGATAAAAAAAGCTAAGGAACTGTACGCACAAAAGAAACAAAAGACAAAATAAAATGGTTGATCATCATCATCAGAATAATCCAGTGAATCCTGGTTCACTGCAGATCTCAGTTAAATAACCAAAGTTCAAGTTAAAGAACATGGAATGGAGTTAAATTAGCTTAACTAATTCAGAACATTTGGTATATGTTTCAACCCATTCACAATGCAAATCCCGAGTTAAACAAAACATTATTTGATAAAATAACATTTTAAAGGGGAAGTCCGGTCAACAAGGAAAAATCAGGGGACCATTAGCTATAACTAAAACTAATACGTTTGTAGTTATTTAATGAACTTATCTTTAATCAATAAGAAAATAAAAACATAAATTGTCATCTGGATCACTGTGTATGGGCAGTAAGGGGCCGTCTGACATCACATCCTGCGACGTGGAAAAGCGGAGCGGCGACAGCATTTCTCTGCGCTTTCCAAGCAAAGTCAATAGGAGCCGTTCTACACAGCTGCGATCATCAACAATTTTTTTGGATTTCCAGAGAACTTCACCACTGACATTCGCAATAGCGATTGTTACAGCAACAATGCTCACGTGCATGGCCATTGGATGCTCCAACACAACTGGTAAAAGTGGAAAACATTGCTAATTTCAACTTTCCGATTCATCAGCCACCAGGCTTGTCACTGGATTGCCAACTTGAAGAGAGTGGATTTGCCATCTAACTTCTGGCCAGAGAGAAAACACATATGCAGCGACCATTTCGAAGAAGAATGTTTTGAACATGACATGACAGCGAGGATTTTCGGCAAGTTATTTTTAATTTTTTAATTTAAAATTTGCGGGGATGGTTACAGACCAGAGGGGCGGAGGGATACCACATGTGATATGGTATCCCTCCATCCCACAATGTGCTGGAACGCTTTTATATTTTAATATTTAAAATATTACTCCTCCAATGCTAGTTTAATGGCCAGCAGTTCATGATCGCCTACATTGTAGTTTCATTCGGCTGGAGACAGCCGGCGAGAAAAGAAGGCACACGGGTGAAGCTTGTTGTCAGACTTGGATTGCTGGGACAACACCGCGCCCACACCGGTGTCAGACGCATCGATCTTGAGGGTGAACTGTTTAGCGGGGTCGGGGTGAATGAGGATGGGAGCCTGGGAAAACCTGATCTTAAGTTCAACAAAGGCGGCTTCCGACACCTGACTCCACACATACGGGACCTTGGTGGAGGTTAACGCATGCAAGGGAGCTGCAATTTGGCTATAGTTTCTGATAAAGCACCTGTAAAAATTGGCAAAGCCCAAGCAGCGCTGGAGCTGTTTGAGGGATTCAGGGGTAGGCCACTCTAGAACTGCCTTAATCTTCTGGGGATCTGACCTAACCTGTCCGCCCTCCAACATCAGACCAAGGAAGGACACTGACACCTGATGAAACTCACATTTCTCTGCCTTAACGTACAAGCGGTTCTCTAGGAGGCGCTGTAAAACTAAGCGGACATGTTGTTTATGCTGTTCTAGACTGTTGGAATATATCAAATTGTCGTCCAGGTAAACAAAAACATTCAAAAAGTCCCATAGGACATCATTAACTAAAGCTTGGAACACAGCCGGGGCATTACATTAGCCAAACGGCATTACAAGGTACTCAAAATGACCCAACGGGGTCTTAAAGGCTGTTTTCCACTCGTCTCCCTTTCTAACCGGAACCAAATGATAAGCAGTGCGCAGGTCAAGCTTGGTAAAAATTACAGCGTTCTGGACTGGTTCAAGAGCAGAAGATAACAAAGGTAGCGGATAGTTATTCTTAAAGGTTATTTAGTTTAACCCTTGGTAATCAATGCAGGGTCGGAGGGACCCGTCTTTCTTTCCAACAAAAAAGAAGCCAGCGCCCAACGGAGACGAAGAGGGGCGAATCAGTCCGGCCGAGGGTGACTTCCCAATGTACTTCTCGAGCGCCTGACGTTCAGCCCGGGAGATGTTATAAAGGCGACTAGCCGGCAATGGAGCCCCAGCGAGCAGATCAATAGTGCAATCGTATGGGCGGTGCGGAGGAAGAGAACAGGCCCGGGTCTTGCTAAAGACTAATCGTAAATCATGGTACTGTTTTGGAACGCGAGAAAGATCGATAACATCCTCCGGGTTAAGGGAGGAGCTCGAAGGATGAGAGACAGGGCGAGCAGACTGCAAGCAGCGAGAGTGACAGGCAGGGGACCACGACTCAAGTCGGGCTTCGGTCCAATTTAACAGAGGGTTATGGACCGTTAACCACGTTAACCCCAAAACCAAGGGCGAGTGTTTAACCGAAAAAAACAAAAAAGGAGAGCCTTTCCCGATGATTACCCGATACTATCATTTCGAGGGGTATTGTCCGATGAGTTATCACCGGAGAACTTCTCCAGACCTGGTGACGTACTTTCGGGTGGTGGAGTCTGGCTGTTGTCTTCCGCGCTCTGAACTACTGGAGGCGGGGTGTCTGGAGCTTGAGTGACAGGTCGAGTAACCATGGCGTTTATGGCGGCCGTCAGCTGGCTAAGCTGATCAACAACTGCCTGGAGTTGTTGCTGTGTTGAGTCTACCGCTACGCCTAAGGACTGCTGGTGATCCTGCTGCGCAGCTAGCTGCCAACCAAATGTATCTGCTGGGCTTAGCTGGCCAGAGTGTTCTTCTGTCATGGTTTTTAGGTATTTTGCCCACATGCAGATACGAACGGGGAGCCAGGCACAGATTTTAAGATGTTTATTGAAGAACAAAAACAAGGAAGTAACGACGCGCTGCGCGAGCGGGTCCAAACGTCGGGGCTGGAGAGACTGTGGAGAGAGAGAGGATTAACACTACGGGGGAATAAACCAGAGAAACTGCCAGAACGCTGCACCGCTTACCATTTAGCTGGGCAGACCTATCCAGGGAAGTAATGCCTAGGGAACCATGCGCTCCTACCCCAGGTGTTAGATGGTTAGCGGCTGGAGGGCTGGCCGATGGTGTCTGGCGATGGATCCGGAGCGCACCTCGACTGACAGGGGAGACTGATGGAGTAACCGGAGTGTGAGGTAACCAGCAGAATCCAGGGGAAGGGATCTCAGGCTCGGCTTGGTAACACCAAGGGGGTATGAGGGGAGAGCCAGAGCAAAATCTGAGCGATGTGGATTCTGGAGTTGTGGTTCCTCGGTGAGGCGACAAAGCAGGTGAGTGCATCCAAGCACACAGACTAAGACAAAAAACATAAGATCCCAATTAGTCAAAAATTCAAAGAGCGAAGGAACTCACAGATGCTGGTTTCAGGATCTGGTCAAGGGCCACGTCTTACCACGACTGGTTTAACACTCTGGCGTCTTCCATCTGTCAGCACTCTGCTTAAGTAGCCAGAGGAATCCGCCTCGGATGAGCCGCAGGTGTGGGGCCACGCCCCCTCAGCCGACTAGACCTATCTGTGGAGCAGAATTAGAGCACGGATGCACAGAGAACCCTGACAGAAACCATTTTCTGAAACAGTAATGCCGGCGCATTACTGTTTCAGAAAATGGATTCTAAATCTGGCTTACTGAATAAAACATATAAAAAAACAACATCAAAGAAAAAAACAACAAAGAAACCATTTTCTGAAACACTATTGCTGCAGCATTACTGTTTCAGAAAATGGTTTCTAAATCTGACTTACTGAATAAAGCATAAAAAAAACAACGATAAAACAACAACAACAACAAAGAAACCATTTTCTGAAACAGTAATGCCAGATCATTACTGTTTCAGAAAATGGTTTCTAAATCTGGCTTACTGAATAAAACATAAAAAACAACAACAATAAGTCTGCTTTTACCATCCTTAAAGCAAACAGTCAGCTTTACCATGATAACATGATAAAATTCACTCTGTTTAGTTAAAAATAAACACAAGTAAAATGTAACAATATGGTTCTAATTCATCAAATCTGGACTAATTTAACTTTTTACCCACTACGTTTCTAAATATTGTCCTCTTTTGCTCAGGATTCCAAAGTGTGTATAATCAATAAATCAGTTTTTCTCACTAATCTCTAATTTTGTATCTTAAATGCAGTAACAATGTAAGAAAGAAAAAACACTCTAGTTTAAAAAACAAAACCCTGAAATATTTCTACAACGGAGCAGCTAAAATGTCTTTTGGCCAAAGTCAAGTCCTTTCTCAGTCGGCAGGATCTCAAGAAGGCAATCCATGCTTTCATCAGTTCAAGACTGGATTACCAGATGACTGACTGAGGCCCTTTACGTTGGCCTCAGTCAGTCATCAGTTTCTCATCTCCAACTTGTACAGAACACTGCTGCCCGATTTTTAACAAGCACGTCCAGACGCAAACACATTATCCCTGTGCTGTCGTCTCTCCACTGGCTTCCAGTCCGTTTTAGAATTGATTTTAAACTCCTGCTGTTTGTATATATATTTACGTGGCTACATGTAAGAAGAATTATTAAAACACTTCTACTAATTGACTCTATCAATTGACTCTCATTTAACAGTGCATTTGCACCAACAGAACGTATCATTTCTCTTCTTCTACACTTGTGGGGCTGTGACTCAAGGAGCCCTACAAGTGTAGCGAAATAACCAATCGTATACTGTTGCTAGGGAAGATTTATAAATATTTGGCCAATCAGCATCGCCAAAATGAATGAGTTTGGGGCTCTTGGAGTCGTAGCCCTAGCTGCATAGTGATAGGTGCACTTCACGAGCTACATCCGGGTCACGGTGGTCGGCAAAAACAGTGATGTTTTCGCTTACCAGCGTGACAAAAACGGGGGAATTAGAGCGTACTTTTAGTTTATTTTTGGAATCTAAACAATGCCTACAACTTGTGCTCCCGGTTGCACACAGAGGCATTCCAAATCGTCGGATGTATGTTTCTTTCGTTTACCGAAGGACGAAGAAAGAAGAAAGAAATTATGAATGAAATTTCAATGAAAAGGATGCAGGCAGACAATCCCAATCGACTGTGGGAGCCATCATACCATGACAGAATTTGCAGTCTACACTTCATCTCCGGTAAATACAACTTAATTTTGCGCTAGTCATTGTTCTACTTAAATCATTATATAAATAAAAAATTAGGATATATATTTAAGTCAAGACGTAAACGTTCGTTTCGTAATAATATACGTACATGTACAATGTATTCAAACCCTCTGGCATGAGTCTGTGAAAAGGATTAATAAGACAAAACCACCAAAATAATCCTTTGTGAACAATGTTTTTTTTATTAATTAAATGCTTATTGTGGAATCGTTGTAATTTTCCGACTTTTAATTTAAATGCATGTACTGGGTTATTGACCAGCCCCACCAAGATCACTCTTTTGCCGTCGCTGCTCCCAGGCTGTGGAACAAACTACCCCCTGACATCCGCAGCACTACTGATCTCAGCTTTTTTAAAACGAAGCTTAAGACCCACTTTTTTAAATTAGCATTTAATTCTGACCTGGGTAATACGGTCTCTTAGGTGTTCCTCCTTTTGTCTGTTCCTTTCTATGTATTTTTAAATGGCTTTTAACATCCAGCAGCACTGCACCACTACAGCACCTTTTTATTGTATCTGTATGTTTTGTATGTCTTACGTATTGTGACAAACCGAAACTGGACCCAAGATTCAACCAGGACAAGTCAGTGACGTTTTAAGTAACGTTTTATTTACAAGCGTGAGCACGGCAACTCGGAGCGCTTCCGACTAGAAAACCCTGGAGACAGAGACACAGGTTAGTGATCTGTGGAAGCTGCACTTCACCGTGCAAGAGCTAGATCACTAACCTTATTAAGAGGGAATGCTCCGAGGTCGGGAGTCGAGAGGGCAGAGGTCCAGCGGCGGTACAGAGGGGCAATCCAAGGGCAAGGTAAGGTCCGGTCCGGGTCCGATAACAGGTTTGATGCAGAGGTACACAGGGGTTAGTCTGGCTCAGTTACTCACGGGCAGAAAGGGTTGGGCACACAGGCAGGCAGTCCAGGCTTGGCAGAGACAGGGGTCCAGAGGCAGATCCGATCCAGTTTCCAGAAGGGCAATCAGAGTCAGAATGGGGTCCGAATTCCAGGCAGGCAGTGTCAGAAGAGGATCAGGCAGACTCGGTAACAGAAGGCAGAATACAGGTCGGGAAACAGGCAGGCAGATGATAGTTCAAAGAATGCTGGATTGGTCTTCCCGGGATGGCTAGAAAGACAATCTGGCACTCGTGGCAGGTCTGTTGGCAGATTTTATGCTGTTGAGAACAGGTGGACCTGGTGAAGGATGATTGCATGCAGGGTGGAGTGGAGCAGGTGTGCAGAGTTCAGGATCAGACCAGCACCAGTGCCAAGATCATAACAGAGCCCCCCCCCCTCTCCCCTCAAGGACGGATTCCAGACGCCCTAGTCTGGTCTGGATGGGCTCTGTGGAAGTCCCTGATGAGGGACTTGTCCAGGACAAACCGTGAGGGAACCCACTGACGTTTCTCCGGTCCATACCCCTCCCAATCAATGAGGTACTGTACACCCCTGCCCCATCTTCTGGATCTCAGAATGCGTTTTACAGTAAAGGCAACAAGCCAGGTGGGAGGAGGGGGTGTGGAGGCGGGCACAAGACTTGAGGTCTTGACAGGCTTGACCCGGGACACATGAAAGGTGGGATGGATCTTCATATGGAGGCAGGCGGAGACGGACCGCCACTGGATTCACCACCTTGGAGATGGGGAAGGGCCCAATAAAACGAGGAGCCAGCTTCTTACTGTCAACCTTTAACGGTAGGTCCCTTGTGGAGAGCCAGACCCTTTCACCAGGGAGGTAATGTGGGGCAGGAACCCGCCGGCGATTTGCAGCCCGGGCCTGGACCGGGGATGAGCGGAGAATGGCTCTCCTCGCCCTTCTCCAAGCACGCTGACACCTCAATGCGGATAGACGGGCAGATGGAACCCTGGACTCCCTCTCCTCAATGGTGAATACCGGTGGCTGGAACCCGTAAACCACGTAGAAGGGTGAGAGGCCGGTGGAGCTGGAAGGTGTACAGTTTATAGCGTGCTCTGCCCAAGGAAGGTTCTTAGCCCATTTTGTGGGATCAGACTCACAGAGGAGACGAAGCTTGGTCTCAACCTCTTGGTTAATCCTCTCAGTTTGGCCGTCAGTCTGAGGGTGGAAGCCAGAGGACAGGTTAACTGAGATCCCCAACAGAGAGCAGAACTCCTGCCAGTAACGGGCCACAAATTGGGGACCTCGGTCAGACACAATGTCTGACGGCAGACCATGCAGACGGAAAACCTCCCTGGCCAAGATGGTGCCCATCTCCTTGGCTGAGGGGAGCTTGGGTAGAGGAACCAAGTGGACCATCTTTGAAAATCGGTCTACTATGGTGAGGATGACCGAGTGACCCTCAGAGACCGGCAGACCTGTTACGAAATCCATGGACAGACTGGACCAGGGCCGAGAGGGCACAGGAAGTGGGTGAAGCAGACCGGACGGGGGTCGTCGGGAGACTTTGGCCTGGTTACATTGGGGGCAGGCTGCAACAAACTCCTTGACATCCCTTGCCAAAGTGGGCCACCAAAACTGGGACCGGATGATTCTAATGGACTTAGAGATCCCTGGATGACAATACAGGCGGGAACAATGGCAGAAATTAAGGACCTTACTGATCAGTGGGTCTGGGACGAATAGCCTGTCCTTGGGGCAGGCCACTGGGATTTGTGCTCCATCCAGGGCCCTCCTGACCTCCCTCTCCAGGTCGAACCTTGTGATGGCGCATCTCACGATGTTGGGCATCAACATCGTGAGATGTTGATGCCCAACATCGAAATGAAATCCTTAGTCTCACTAAGACTCTCCTCTGCCGCAAACATTCTGGAAAGGGCATCTGGCTTAGTGTTCTTGAACCCGGGTCTGTAAGACAGAGAGAACCTGAACCATCCAAAAAATAAGGCCCACCTGGCTTGTCTGGGGTTGAGCCTCTTCACTGTCCTTAGGTACTCCAGGTTCTTGTGATCCGTCCATACCGAGAAAGGGAGCCTGGAGCCCTCCAGCCAGTGCCTCCATTCCTCCAATGCCAACTTGACAGCCAGCAGCTCTCGGTTGCCCACATTATAATTTTGTTCAGCGCTGATAGCTTCCTGGAAAAGTAAGCACAGGGGTGAACACGGCCATCTCTGGCCTTCTGGCTGAGGACAGCCCCGACACCAGAGCTTGAGGCATCAACCTCCACAATAAATTGCTTATCTGGGTCAGGGGAGATTAGAATGGGAGCGGAGGTAAACAAGGCCTTGAGACGTCTGAACGCCTTGTTTGCTTGAACATTCCAGAAAAACTTGACCTTACAAGATGTTAGGGCATGAAGGGGAGCTGCAACTTGGCTGTAGTTGCGGATGAACCGCCTGTAAAAATTTGCAAACCCCAGAAACCTCTGGAGCTGCTTCCTGTCAGATGGGGCAGGCCACTCATTGACCGCTCTAACCTTGGCTGGGTCCATGGACATTTGACCTGGAGAAATCATGAATCCAAGGAAAGAAGTAGAGCTGACGTGAAAGTCACACTTCTCCGCCTTCACGAATAGTTGGTTCTGGAGGAGACGAAGCAGGACTGCACGGACAAGTTGTGTGTGGGCTGAAAGGCTCTCAGAGTAAATTAAAATGTCATCCAGGTAGACAAACACAAATTGCCCAATCATGTCTCTGAGAACCTCATTTACGAGGTTCTGGAACACTGCTGGAGCATTGGTAAGCCCGAACGGCATGACCAAATATTCATAATGGCCAGTAGGGGTGTTGAAAGCGGTCTTCCACTCATCCCCCTCCCTTATCCTGACCAGGTGGTAAGCATTACGCAAGTCCAGCTTGGTGAACACTTTGGTCGCCCGGATCTGATCGAACGCTGAGTTCATTAGAGGTATAGGGTAACGGTTCTTCACAGAAATCTCATTGAGATCCCTATAATCAATACAAGGTCGGAGAGAACCATCCTTCTTACCCACAAAGAAGAAGCCTGCCCCAGCAGGAGAGAAAGAGGGGCGAATTATGCCTGCCTTTAGTGACTCAGTTATACAGTTGTGCATAGCTTGAGACTCAGGAGCAGACTGTGAGTAGAGCCGCCCCCTAGGGGGAGTCGTCCCGGGTAATAAGTCAATGCCACAGTCATACAGACAATGAGGAGGAAGGCTTGCGGCTCTAGACTTATTAAAGACCTCCTTAAGGTCATGGTATTCAGGAGGAACCTTAGACAGGTCTGGGGACCTCTCTTCCACCTTGTTCTCAGAGGTCTGGGGAGGCTGAGCAGAGAGCAGACAGGATTTAGAACAGGAGGGTGACCACCCCATTACTTCCACCCTCTGCCAATCAATGAGGGGGTTATGTCTCCTGAGCCAAGTAGCGCCCAGGACAACAGGAACCTGTGGTGAGTCAATAATCATAAAAGACAGTCTCTCAGTATGGTTACCTCCAACTAGCAGCTCCACAGGTTCCGTGATGAGGTGCAAGTGGTTCAACTTGTGACCATCCAAGGTGAGGACGGAGTGAGGAGTCGGACCCAGGCGCAGTCTGATGTTATGCCTCCTGGCGAATCTCTCGCCCATGAACTCCGTGCCAGCCCCAGAATCAATAAAAACGGACAGGTTAAGAGTCTTGCCAGTCGAGGTTATGGTTGCGGGCAACAACAAGTCTGAGGAGATGGAGAGAATTGTGCGGCTCAGCAGAGAACTCCCCCTCTCTACTGAGCCTGTCCTTTTACTGGACAGGATCTGACACGATGTCCATCACCCCACAGTAGAGGCACAGATTGCTGCCTGCGCTGACGCTCCTCCTTTGTTAGGCTAGATCTTCCTAACTGCATAGGTTTGGGATCAGCCATGCTGCTCAATTCTGGTAGCGAGCTCTTCTAACTGTTTGAGAGTCTTAGGAAAATCCCAGGTGGCAAGTTCATGTTTTATTCTGTTATTCAGTCCAGTAATAAAGACATCCATTAGGGCGGGTTCATTCCAAGTACTCTCTGCTGCCAACAAGTGAAAATCAACAATGTATTCAGAGACAGACTTATCACCCTGCCTGATGAATAAGAGCCCCCTAGTGGACTCCCGGTAGGGTAGCACCGGACTGAATACCCTGGTTAACTCGCGGGAGAAGCCATAATACGAGTGGCAGATGGGAGAGTCATTCTGCCACTCGGAAGTTCCCCATAACTTAGCCTTGCCAGCCAGCAGGGAAATAACGTAGGCGACCTTGGACCGATCAGTAGGGTAAGAGGACAACTGTAATTCAAAATGGATCTCACACTGGATAAGAAACGCCCGGCATTGATCGGGATCGCCCCTGAATAACTCGGGCGGGGTGAGACGTGGCTCAGGAAGCGCTGACGTCACTGCACGCGTGTTGACGGGGGCTGACGCTTGCGGAATGGCCAGGCGGGGGGCGGGGTAGCTTGGTCGCGGAGATGGGCTAAAATCTCAGCCACGCCAGCTTCCAACATAGAAATTGATTTCTCAATGCCTGCCCGCCACTGACCGTCCGGTGAAGAGTCCATATCTTGGCCAGATTGTACTGTGACGAACCGAAACTGGACCCAAGATTCAACCAGGACAAGTCAGTGACGTTTTAAGTAACGTTTTATTTATTTACAAGCGTGAGCACGGCAAATCAGAGCGCTCACCCCAGTAATTACCAAATGCTTAGAGAAATTGGTTTTGAGACACATCAAAGCCTGTCTCCACTCCACCCCCCCACCCTGGATCCGCACCAGTTTGCATACCGGACTAATAGATCCACCGAAGACGCCACAGCCATCGCTTTTCACTCAGCGCTGAGTCACCTGGAGCAACAGGGGAACATTTTGGTCAACCGACCCCAGCAGAAAACATCATCGTCAAGTTTGCTGATGACACAACGGTGGTGGGGCTGATTACAGGGGGAAACGAGGCGTCCTACAGAGATGAGGTCCTGAAACTTAGTGAGTGGTGTGCATCAAACAATCTGGCACTAAATATCAACAAGACCAAGGAACTCATCCTGGACTTCAGACGGAAGAAAGCCGCCCCTGCCCCTCTGTATATCAACGGTGGATGTGTAGAGCAAGTGGAGTCCTTCAAATTCCTCGGCATCCACATCTCTACAGACCACTCCTGGTCAGCCAAGACCACAGCTTTGGTCAAGAAGGCCCAGCAGCGGTTACACTTCCTGAGGGTGCTCAGAAAGGAAAAATGAAAAACTCAGCTGCTGGTGACCTACTACCGCTCCACCATCGAGAGCCTGTTGACGTACGCTGTGACAGTGTGGCATTCTAGCTGCACGGAGGCCGTCAGAAAGCGACTGCAGAGGGTGACAAACACTGCACAAAAAATTATCGGCTGCCCTCTGCCCTCTTTGATTGACATCTACAACTCCCGTTGTCTCAGCAGGGCCAGAAACATCCTGAGGGATACCACTCACCCCGGCTTTCATCTCATTAACCTGTTGCCCTCAGGCAGGCGCTTCAGGTCAATACGGACTAGAACAAACAGACTCAGGGATAGCTTCTTCCCCAAAGCCGTCACAATACTCAACCTTCATCCAGATTTGCATTAATGTATTGTATATGTATGTATGTGTTATTTATGTATGCACTTTTATGTAACTGCTCTCCAAATCTCATTGTACTGTGTACAATGACAATAAAGGCTTTCAATTCAATTCAATATATTGGTCCACATCAGCGGTTAGAGTCTTACACTCTTGTTTTTCTTCAGATCGTATAAATCTTTCACTTTTTAAGAAAGATTTATGTTGAGAGAAACAATAAGAGTTTATCTCAAATTTTTGAACCCCTTGGGAAAACGGGGCTTTCTCTTACTGTATAACGAAAAGCTATAATGGGCACACCGTCATTGACAGAATTGATACATAGTGCTGAGAACATAACAATATCATACTTATACGTTTCATACGCTTTAACGACTGTGAGGAATAAATATAAGGGCATCTTTCATTCTTAATATTGGACGTAAAATGTAATTACTATATGCAATTATCAGTTAAATGTCAGCAAAAGTTGTCACAGTATGAAAGACTCTGCTATGGATAAACAAAATATTAAATACATTATTAAATGATGAAACTATATATAAATGATTTAAGTGTAGATTAAAAAGTTCTTTGAGTAATGAATTGCAGATTTTATAATGTATTGATTACATTTTTAAGTAAAATTTCACATAAAGTAAAAGGTATATCATAAGATACACTGCAAAAAAGATGCGTAAAATTGTGTTTGTCACTGTTGACCAACCATCCCCTGTTTTAGGTCAGTGGGATTACTAAAATTATTTCAGTTTCTTAAATGCTAAAATAGAATAACGAGTGGGGTTCTTTTCATTATTTGACTCAATTCTGATCTCAGTTTCAAATGAACAACAGCGATCCTTTATAATTTCAACACATAGTCTCTTGCAACTAGGTCCTCCAAATGCAATCGTAAACGTTCGTAAACAAATCAGCATGTTTTTAACCACTGAAATTAGACACCTCATAGATTTCATACTATCCATCCTCTTTACCCAACCACGATTCAAAGTCAGATAAGTTAAAGCATTAACTAGCAATAAAATATATAAAATAATAGGATTACCCCAAAGGAGTAATAACTGGTGGGTTTTTATAGCAAAGTGACACACACACCCTGACCTATTTGACACCTTAGACCATAGCCCAGAAAAGAGTGAGCACCTCATTTTACATTGAAGTCCTCACTTTAATAGTAAAATTAGCAAAATAATTTGTCACTCAACTGCAAGTACAGGGACACTCTAGTCACTATACACACTCGTATTCTATGTACGGTTCTCTCAATCAGGTAGAAGCCCTACTTGAGCGTAGAGCCACACTGGATGGTCATCTACATTATTGATGGCTTTGCAGCAATTCCTCATACCAAGCATGCATGTAGTGACAGTGGAGAGGAAAACTCCCCTCTAGCAGATCCAGGCTCAGTGTGAACAGCCATCTGCCAATACTGACTGGGGGTTTGAGAAGACAGAGCAGAGACACAAAAACAGCACAGAAACCCTGATTCTCTGTCCTCATCCTCCCATTTCAACTTAAACTCACCTCATTGTGGACAGTTTCATCATCTTCCACTCTATGATAATCTTGAGCCTTAGTGGTTTCCGGGTTGACTTTGGACAACATAACCAGTTTCCTTTCATTTTAGGGTAACCATTTGGGCCACCTTCCAGAACTTGGCAAAGTGACAGCGGATTAACTTGGACTTATATAGTTATATATAGTGCGGTTTAGTAATGGCTTTATGACAGTGTCACGGCTTTTGTAAATCTTAAGTTCTCTTCCTAGGTCTTCATTGGGTTTGTTTAACTGCCTCATCGTTTTTGTCAGTGTTCAATTTAATGAGTGGTGCCAAACAAGCTATTTTTATGCTGGCAAGGAGAAACTGTCAGCTCCACTCAGTCACAATAAATTACAACAAATGAATAGGCCTCAGCCTTGGCAGGTTAAAAGTCATTCACTCAACACCCAGCACCACCAGTTAAAATATTTAGGTGAACATATGGTGCAGTTTAGCCTGTATAAGTGTTGACCCTGGCAGGAGGGGCAAACCCCCCCCCCCCCCCCCACAATAAATTCACGGCTTTCCACCAAATTGCTTGTTTTAATTTTTTTCTTCCAAAATTCATATCCACGATCAGTGTATGTAAATTTCTGACTGGAAAAATACCAGGATATGTAGTGTTTTCCAAGTGCAGGTGAAACCAAAGCACAGCAACTATTTAAAAAATATGTAAACAGTTTTGATTGAATACCTTACTTTTCTACTCCTATTTTGCAAAATCAACACATACACCCTTTTGGGTCCTTTTTTGTATGTTTTTGCATTTTTTGTTGTTATTTAAACTTTTAACTTTATGTTCTCTCTTTTTTGTTTTTTTCTCTTCATAGTAGGTACATCTGCCCTGGTATTCTGTTTAGCTATGACGCCATCTTGGGGGTCAGATTGTCTGCCATTACCCTCTTTAACATAAAAAGCATTTGTGGATCTGTCATGGTGCAGCTTTGCTTGCTGCACCATGGACATATTCAGGGGCACTTTCCACCTCCCACACAGCTCCGGTCCCACACCCCAATAATCACCTACACCTGTCAGCCACTAATCAAGCCAGAATTCAGCACACCTGTCATCCTCCCTATTTAAGCTCCCTTCAGTCAGCTCTTCCTTGTCGGTTCGTCTGCTCATTACTGCTCACCTCATCCTTTCCTTGTCCTTCCCAGTACTCCAAGTAAACTCTCTGCTTTGCTGCCGGATTACCTGCTACCTAGTGATGGTGAGATGAAGCCTCATGAGGCATTGAACCACTTGAGCCAACTGGTTCGAGAAAGGGTTAATTTCTTGAAGCTTCATTTTCACATGAAACCACCTACTGGCCAGGTGTATAATCACAGCCAGCTGTATCTTAACATGTGTGATGCATTGATTTTTTTGTCTATTATGGCTCTTGGGAATGACTTCACAAAAGGTGTAGGACGAAATCATTTGTCTACATAAATTATGTATACACATATGTGTATAATAAAATATTGTTTGAATGTATTCTCTGTGTGTAATTATTCCCAAAATAGTAGTGTGATATGATATGGCATGTTGTGTAAAAATGTTTTTCTGTGACTCTAGAAAAATGGCATGGGCTTAATCAGGCAGAGGACAGTGAAAGTGCTTGTGGAACTAGGGAGTGGGTAGTAAATAGGCTAATGCTTGTGTAACTTGTATGATTTCATGCATTTTTATTAAGAAACAACCATTTCTCCATAGGGGAAATCCTCCTCTTTCTCGCCGGCTCCATCCTACTCCTATCCTGTCCTCGCACTCTTAAATATATCTATCTATCTATCTATCTATCTATCTATCTATCTATCTATCTATCTATCTATCTATCTATCTCTCTCCTAAACTCTCCAAACACCAAACTAACTGTCTCAAACTCAATAACCACTATCCAAACTCTGTTATCCAAACTCAGTGTTTCCCGCAGGAATTTGTTTAGGCGAGGCGGTGAGTTGGCGGCCGGAACAAGTTTTGTGCAGATGAGCGGCGGAGCGGGGGGTGGGGGGGTGAGAACAAGTTTGGCGTGGATGACAAGTTTTGCGCGGATGACTGATGGCGGAGCGGGGGGGGGGGGGGGGGGGGGACAAGTTTTGCGCGAATGACTGGCGGGGGGAGGGGGGGGGCGTCTGCATCGATGCCATCGGTGAAGTCGCTTCTCGCTTCAAAGTATCCATGTATTTTTGCCTGTTTTTTCACTGCCATTCACAATATGCATGCGAGAACGCAAAAACAAAAAAAACGTGTGTTAACGTCAAATAAACATGCAAGCATATCGGCCGCCTCGTCAACATAGTGCTGCGGGAAACACTGAACTCTATCCACTCTCTCAACTGACCGCAACTCGCCTACAACAACCCACATTTTGAATGGAGCCTGTGGACCTCCCAGGACCTAAAGTGGGAGCTGAACATCAACTCCCTCACCAAAAAAGCCCAGCAGAGGATGTACTTCCTGTGGCAGCTGAAGAAATTCAACCTGCCAAGGACAATGATGGTGCGGTTCTACTCCTCCATCACTGAGTCCATCCTCACCTCCTCCATCACCATCTGGTACGCTGGTGCCACCGCTATGGACAAGGGCAGACTGCAGCGTGTCATCAGGTCTGCAGAGAAGGTGATTGGCTCATCTCTCCATGACCTGTACGCCTCCAGGACTCTGAGGCGTGCAGGCAAGATTGTGGCTGATCCCTCGCACCCCAGTCATGGACTATTTCAGACACTTCCCTCTGGCAGGAGGCTGCGGTCCATCAGGACCAGAACATCACGCCACAAGAACAGCTTTTTCCCATCTGCTACCGGTCTTATGAACAAGGCCAAGACTCTGGACACTGCCTCTCTCCCGTTCAGGACTTACAAGCTTCTGCTTTACATTAACACACAGTCTACTGAATGTATATTACTTCTGTATATATATATTGATTTTATTAAATTTTACTTTATTGTATTGTATTCTTATTTCTATTTCTTCAGAGGACCCAGTATTCAGCCAGACAATGAAGGTATATCTTAAGGTTTATTAAAGGACAGGTAGTGGATAGGAACCGGGATGACATAACTGGAAGTAGTGATAAACAGGGCAAGACAGAGCTTGTGGTCAAGAAAAGTCCTAAGTCAAAACCGGGTAATCAGAAGTACAGAGGCAGAGACGGGTTGGGCTTACGGACAGGCAATCAGAGTCAGGCAGGGATCGGACATGCTCAGAAAACGGAGGACAGAACAGGTCAGGTAACAGGCAGGCAGGTTGTCAGGATAGAACGCTGGATAAGTCTTACCGGGTGGCTAGAAATGATCTGGTAAAGAACAGGGAAGTGAGGCAGGTATAAATAGTGAAGTGAACAGGTGAACAGAGTAGGAAACAGGTAGCTGACCAACAGCTTCCTGAGAAGCGTAAAGCATGCAAATAGTCTTTAGGGTCTGATAAGACACACATCAAAGTTCAAAGAGTGTGACAACACTCTCTTTGTGAACAATATATAAATTATTGTGTCATTGCATGAATTAATCACCCGAATCCTCCATCAATGATACACTCATACCCACAATAAATAATGTCCAACAATTTTAAGCTTTCAAATCAGGAGACAGACTGGCCTACAGCAGGGCTGGAA
The DNA here is from genome assembly GCF_011125445.2 of Fundulus heteroclitus. Lineage (NCBI taxonomy): Eukaryota > Metazoa > Chordata > Actinopteri > Cyprinodontiformes > Fundulidae > Fundulus > Fundulus heteroclitus. The sequence goes on along the minus strand of NW_023396661.1, from coordinate 134,750 downwards.
GTGAGCTTAAAAAAGGCATCCTGAAGGCAAAGTACAGACACAAGCAACACATCAAATTTGACTTCAGCAGCAACAACTTGTGCAACATGTGGATAGTCATCAGGACCTTTGTGGAATACAAACACAGCAACCAGCAGCTTAGCAATGACCCAGCTCTCCCAAACACTTTCAACAGCTTTTTTGAACGCTACAACTCTCCAAACGGCAGAAGGTCTGATCATCTTGCTCAGTCAGAGATGCAGCATCAGCGCCTCATGCTGCAGCTGCACCAAGTAACTTCCACTTTTATAGAAGGTCAAGATCAATAGGGCTGCAGGTCATGGTGTTGGGTCAGATTTGAAAATCATGTCCTGACCAATTTGCAGGGGATTTTCTGTACGTCTTTAACCTCACCCTGCAGCTCTCCAGGATCCTTGCCTGCCTGAAGTCCTCCCTCATTGTGCCTGTTCTCAAGAAAACAACCATCAATAACTACCTCAATAACTACCATCCTGTTGCTCTGACCCCTGTCATCATGAAGTGCTTTGAGAGGATTCTCCTGAACTACATCAAGGGGAAGAGGATGCTGTCTCGTTGGCACTTCACACAGATCTGACTCATCTGCAGCATGCCAACACCTTTGTTGGATTGCTATTTCTGGATTTTAGCTCAGCTTCCGGATCAGTGACGTCCTCACCTATAGGCCCCAGGTGGTGAGGATAAGGAAACTCATATAACACACCACTGTGTTGGATCTTATTTCCAACGATGATGAGTTCCTGGGCATTCATATACCCTGGGACCTCTCCTGGACTGTGAACACCTCTTACCTGGTGAAGCCCAATAACAGCTCTTCTTTCTCAGGAAACTACAACGGTGTGGACACTCTACTGTCGTAATTGTTTTTTAGAGCTACAATAAAAAGCACCCTTAGTCTCAGCAGAACTGTATGGAATGGGAGATGCACGGCACAGGAGAGGAAAGACAGTACAGGGGATTGCGGGTTGCTGTCTAAAAGATCTGGACATGGTTTATGCCACACAAGTCCAGAAAAAAGCCAAAGGCTTTGCCTTAGATCCAAACTCACCTGGGGAATGCACTGTTTGACCCACTTCCATGCTTTTGAAATATTAAATCAGAAATGAATAGACTCAAAAACATCTCCCTTCCAAAAGCTGTAATGGCTATTGTCCCCAGCTGAGAAATGTGTGGTCATTTCAGGGTACATTCTGAGCCAGCGACAATAAAGATTCTTGAGATATATATATATATATATATATATATATATATATATATATATATATATATATATATATATATATATATATATATATATATATGTGCACACTCAACACATGTCATTTCAAAGCACTTTACAAAGTCAAATTCACTTTGCAAAATGGATAGCTTTGCAAAAATCCCTCATACTGAGCATGCGTGAAGTGACAGTGGAGAGGAAAACCTCCAGCAGAAGCCAAGCTCAGTGTGAACAGCCATCTGCCACGAGCGACTGGGGGTTGGAGAAGACAGAGCAGAGACACTAAAAAGCACAGAAACACACATTTTTTATGTGAACAAACCTCAATTTATTTAATTAAAACAACTCTACCTTTAAATAAAAGATCATTGACTGATGATCTAAATAGTGATTTAATTATGATTTTTCTATTAAATTGTGTTAAATAGCCCCAACACGTATCATCTCAAGACACTTAACAAAGTTAAATTCAATCAAATCATACTGTGATGTTTTTCTTTATTTTTCTCAGGACGAAGTTAACCAGATCGTAACAAGTAATGTCCGTCTCCGACAGGTAGGTGTGCAGGGAGTAAATAAATTAGATTAAATGAAAAATCCCAATATTAATAAAAAATGGGCTCTCTTTATAATTGTTTTGTGTTGTCTTACTGTGTGTAGGTATAATGTGCTGTAAATAAGTCAAAGGAATACAGTGCCTTGGAAAAGTACCGTATTTTTCGGACACTTTTTTTCATTGTTTGGCCGATCCTGCGACTTATATTCTGGTGCAACTTATATATAAATGGATATTCATCTTGACCAGCATGAATCAAGGAGTAAACATTACTGTCTATAGTATATATATTATATATATATATATATATATTCATTGTATCGTGATGGAGGAAAAAAGCATAGCGCAACAAGAGGTATTTACCCGGTCCTGCCGCTGTTCTGACTTAGTAGAAGAGCTGAGTTGAACATGATTTCCCCGCCCCGTCAGTGTTGCAATCATGCAAAACAAACCAACAAACCAACCCCCCAGACAGAGCTTCTCAAAAAGATCAGAGACATCCCCGGTTTATATTAGAGAAATCTGGTCACTTTAATTTTAAACTTTATTAACACATTAAGCTATAGACAACAAAGACTGACAACATGTTTGCATGTTGTTTCGCTGTTTCAGTCTGCATTCACACAGCGGGGTATTGCGTGGTACATCTTGAAGGACCCAGATAGCGACTGTTATTGGGATGTCCGTAAAGCTAATAACAGCTAGCACTAGCTCACAGGTCTGTTGTTGTGCCTATTGCAGTCAGTGGGGGAGCTGGCTCCCTGGGAGGGCTTCCCAGTCCTTTGCTCCCCATCCCCGTACTCCTCCCTCTGCCTGCTCCATCGCGCCGCTACACATGTAGGTCCTTGGGAGGGGGCGTTACTGGAGGTTGCCACTTTCTGGTGACGTCCCTCTCCCCAATTTTATCATGCATTTCAGACACTTTCACTCCAAACATTTTCACAACGCACACTCATGTAGGCAATGGTATGGGGGGGGGGGGGGGGGGGGGGAGACATCTGGCTCACACATTATGTTGTGTGAGCCTCGCCTCGGACGGCTCCCTTTACCTCCTCTCGCACTTAGACATTGAGGGTCCTGGGCAGTTGCTTGGAGGGGGTGCGCTGGCACCAGCTTCCTTCTGAAAGGGGGGTGGGCTGTGCCGTGCACCCTCTTCGGCGCTCCCAGTTTTAAACACACTTGAGAACAACATGCAACAACACAACATCTGAGCGGGCATAGGGAGGATCAGGGTCTTTTGCACACCCCCGATGGTGGCAAGGAGTCTGGGGCCTGGAGGAGGTGCGGGCCACTGTGTCCGGGGTCTTGGCGGGGGGCTGCTGTGAGTAGTCAGCGGCTTGCCAGGTCTGGGGCTGACGCCTCCGCTCCCCCCAGGAGGGGTGTGGGGCAGGGGTGGCTAGGGTAAGGTGGGGGAGGGAGGGGGTTTATTAGGTATTTAGGGGGTGAGGGGGGTTCTGGCTGGGTGGCCCGTACGGGTCGTGTTGGCCCCCCCTCTTTGGGGGGCCTGGTCCGGGGGGAGTCTGGTCTGGGGGTCAGGCACAAGCAGTCGTATAGTTGAATTGGGGTGACCCCCCCTCTTGTGAGTGTTGGATGCGAGTGTTATGTGGGAATGTGTGTGCAGCGTCACAGTGCGTACAGTATGGGTACGGTCCGCTCCCTCTCCCAAGAACATCTCAAGTCTCCGCTAGGTGCGGAGCCCATCCCCCCACGTCCTGCCCTCCTCCGCTGCGCTGGCAGGCGTCTTGGCCCTCTGGCGCATTGGTGGGCCTCGGGTTTGGGGCGGGCACTCTCACAAACTCCCACAGGTGCAGGGTTCCAGGTATTAAGTGTTCACTTGAAACAATAGTGTTAAAGTAACTAATGATGCTTAAATAGAACAGACTGATACCAGATTTTCTTTTCTCAGTGTGGGGTGTCACACTGTTGGTGTTGAAGGGCTACGTAATCCCATAGTCTAATGCTCTTAGACTGAAGAATGTCAGACTTAACTAAAAAAAACAGTTGTTACTGGATCTGGAATGTTGGAGCTGACATTTTAAAATTGACTCGAGGGAATAATAAATAAAAATGAATTAATTAAGTTTGTGGACTTTTTTCCCCACTTTTCTTTCCAGCAATGGAAAGATGTGAACCTGCAGTGGAATCCAGATGATTATGGAGGCATCAAAAAAATCAGAATTCCTTCAACAGACATATGGAAACCTGACTTAGTGCTGTACAACAAGTAAATTGTTACTCTGGAATATACATACACCTGCACTTAGCTTTCCATAATGATGTTACTCTGGTTACATTCTACCTTCCCTCTCCCTTCCATCTTCCAGTGCTGATGGTGATTTTGCCATCATCCATGAAACCAAAGTCCTGCTGGAGCACACAGGCATGATAACATGGAACCCACCAGCCATCTATAAGAGTTACTGTGAGATCATTGTCCTTCACTTCCCATTTGACCTGCAGAACTGCAGCATGAAACTGGGCACCTGGACTTATGATGGTACACTGGTCATCATCAACCCAGTAAGAGCATTTAAAAAAAAAACTCTGAATGGTCTTTTCTTTAAAATGCAGCTCTTTGTAATGTTATTTTTACTTCTTAAACTTTGTCTCAATATGTAATGTTATAACCCTTAACTTCACTGTATTTTCTTGAGAATTTATTTGATAAAGAAACACAATATATGGGATACACATCTTACAAAATGTTTTAAATATCATGTGTGTTCACCTGTTCTATTTTAACACGCATTGCTGTAAATTATTGTTTGTTGCATGTAGAGTATGTTTGTCCTTCTTTATGGTGAAGCTCCACTCCAGACTAAAATCCTTTGCAACCGCTAACAGGTTTTCATTTAGCATTACCCTGTATCTAACATCATCAATATTTTCATCATGCTGTAGCAATCTCTCTTTGCCTGCTGAAAAAAAATCCCCACACCATGTGTCACTGTGGGTGTCTTCAAGGTGCACAATGTTCCTGACTCAACTGATAAAAGCACCTTCTGTTTGCAGTGTCTTTTACATGGCTTGTTGCAAACATTAAATGGGAATTCCTATGGCTTTCTTCTTGCTAGTCTTTTATAAAGACCAGATTTATGATCTGCACAAACAACAGAATCAAGAAGAATCATGACACTGGTTCAAAATTCACATGCAAGACACAGACACAAATCAAGAAATGATGTTCAAATTGAGTGCATTAACACTCTCCTGAGTTGCACAATTAGTCCATAGCATCTGATAAGATTTAAATGTTCAAGTCAAAGAAAAACCAATAGCAGCCACTTTACAGAACAATGTAAAGTACCGTGCAATTGCATGAATGTATGACCCAAACATTCCCACAGAAGTTAAAAAGTATGTAATTAGTCACCCAAAATTTAAATGTTCAAGGTGATGGATGTTCAATTAAAAAAGACCAGTCAGTGTACACGATGATGTAAAACAAAAATGTTAATGTCCAAGTTGAAAACCTGTAAAATTTTCATTGATGTCCAAAGAAACACTTCTGGGGAAACTAAAAGTCTGCAAAAAGGCATTAGCATGTGAGAGACAATCTAGATAATTCTTAATTGGATCAAGAACCTGTGGAACCAGTTGTATGTTTGTAAACAGACTATAAAGTGGGGTAGTGATTTATTTGATTTTCAGCAGGGACAATAGCCTTCACAGCTTTGGGAAATAAGCTTCTCTTAAGTCTATACGTTTTTTTATTATTTCTCAATCATTTACCTGATAAAAGTGGAAGTCTTGACAGGCAGCCATCACAATTCTAAATGTGACTTCCGGTTGAGTGGACACTGGCGCGATTTCTGGCACCGCTACTCTCCGACAGTTGTACTCTACTCTGTTGATCCAACTTTTGTGAATTATTTCACGGACTAAATTAACAATCCTCCACAACCCAACGCTGGGAGATACCCTGAAACTTTGCTATTGGTACCCCTTCTGCTTCGTCAAGTTTCTCTGTGCAAAAGTGTAAGCTTACCTGCCTCTCTATCCAGCCCTTCGACCCTCCGGTCCAGTTACTGCTGCCAATGATGTGGCATCCACAGATTTTCACCTGGACTGTAATAATCTTGATCTTTATGCTGCTTCTTCTCCGTCCTGGATTTGGTCTATTCCAGTACACTGGAACAGAGCTCCTCCGCACCTGCTGACTTCTGACTGAGCCTCCGCCAGCATATTTACACCTCTACCCTGATATTGCTCTCTTACTCTGCCAGAAATACACACACCGCAGATCTCTTCCATCCCAGTGACTCCAAACCTGTTAAATCCTACTGGTCCACAACTCGCCGCTCTCAACGTAAACCCTATCGGACAGTGGACCACAGTGTGATAGCCAGCCCAGCTAGGTCTGCCAAGCCTCCAGTCAAACTCGAAAACATCACCCTCAACTTCGGTCTCCTTAATATCCTTTCGCTTACTAACAAGGGCCATCTCGTCCAAGATGTCCTTGTTGACCGGCAACTGGACTGTCTGATTCCAACAGAATCTTGGCAACAGCCTAATAACTATTCACAGCTAAATGACTCCACTCCACCTGGGTTTGTTTACCTTAGCCAGCCCTGCGTGACACGCTGAGGAGGTGGTCGCGTGGTACTCTACAATGAGAAATGGTAAGTGCTGCCCGTCACTGTGCCTGCCTTCAGCTCATCTGAATGCCTGTCCTGTAAACTCTCTGGCCCTACACCCACCATTGATGCGGCTGTCTGTCGCCCATCCAAGCCACATAGTGAATTTTTAAATGAACTAACTGATCTCTTCACCCTCCTCTCCTCTGTCTCACCCAATGTAATTTTGATGGGGGATTTTAATATTCACATGGACAATTTAAACTTTCCCTCACCAGAGATTTCCTACCTTGTCTGGACAATTTTGGTTTTGATAACACACTGTAAAGGTCATATTTTTGAATTAATTTGTTGCTCTGGTCTCACCCCTTCTAACTGTTCAGCTGAGGACCTTCACATATCTGATCATTTCCTCCTCTCATTTAACATTTCCCCTCGTCTTGTCACAGCAAAGACCCCACGGCTCCTTTCATTCCGGAACATTAAGAACATTAACTTGCACACTCTCTCTTCACACATCCTAAAAACTTTAATCCTGGATCCTTCTTCCACACCGGATGAACTGACGTCTCAACACAATAACTGCTTAAATTACATTTTGAATCTCCTTGCTCCAACAAAAACCCAGACCGTTATCTTTTCCGTTATCTTCCCCAGCTTCTTCTGGTTTACCCCTGAACTCCAGACCATGAAGGCTAAGTGTCGTCAACTTGAAAGACTTAAAAAGAAAACGAGTTTAACAATTCACAGTGAAAAGTATATGACTCATATAATACAATACAAATAATTAATCACTAAAACTAAATGCATATTCAAACCTGATTTGCTCACATGAAGGTAATTCTCGGACTCTGTTTTTGGTGTTCAACAACATTATTTAATCCCCAGCTTCCCTTTCTCCACACCAATGCTCAACTGATGCTTGTAATTCTACAATGCAGTTTTTTAACGATAAAATCAAAATAATTCACCAGTGCCTGTCTCCTATCCTGTCACCACCCTCCTCTATAACCCCTCCACTCTGCCAGCCTTTTCCCAGCTTCCATCTACCAACCCTCTCCAATATCTCTATGATTTTATCAACAAATCAAAATCTTCCACTTGCCCACTTGATCCCATTCCATCTGCCCTGGTCAGATCCTGCCTTTAGTCTCTCCTCCCCTTCATAACTGCCATCATCCACTCCTTGCTTTGTTCTGGAATTGTTCCTTCTCTTTTCAAAACTGCCATTATCACTCCTATTGTGAAGAAACCTGGATTAGATCCCAATAACTACAATAATCTCCGCCCAATTTCAAACGTACCTTTTATCTCAAAAATACTGGAAAAACCAGTAGCTTCTCAACTTCACTCTCACCTAATCTACAACAACCTTTATGAACAGTTGCAGACTGGATTCGGTCCCTGTCAAAGCACTGAAACCGCCCTCTTAAAAATAACCAATTATCTTTTAATAGCAGTTGACTCTGGTCTAATTTCCATCCTCATTCTTCTTGATCTAAGCGCAGACTTTGACACAGTTTCCCACTCTACCCTACTCCATTGACTATACACAATAGGCATCACTCATACTCCCCTTGCCTGGCACTCAGATTAAGTCCTATCGTTCCAACTCCTCTCCAGTTACCACCGGTGTTCCCCAAGGCTCTGTCCTGTGACCCCTACTCTTTATCATTTACATTCTCCCTCTTAGCAATATCTTCAGGAAATTCAACATTAATTTTTACTGTTATGCGGATGACACCCAGCTCTATCTTTCCTGTAAACCAAAATCATCACTCCCACCTCCTTCATTAATCTCCTGCTTAACCGAAATAAAATCCTGGTTCACCTCCAACTTTCTTAAATTGAACAATGACAAGACAGAAATCCTCCTAGTGGGAACCAAATCTACATTATCTACATTACATTATATATACATACATACATATATATATATATATATATATATATATATATATATATATATATATATATATATATATATATATATATATATATATATTTAACATGAATAACATGTAAAACATTTCAGCACCTAATTTCCTAGTAGTTGATAGTGTTAGTACATCCACTGACTGTATAATTACCTGTGAAACGTTTTCACTCAGCCAGAAAACTGCTTGTTATTGCAAGCAAATCCTATGGGATTTTGTGAGAGTAGGGAGTAGCAAGATGGCAGCCAGTGACTTCAGTTTTTCGGCAAAATCAGCACTCCAGTGTATTATATAGCTCAGTGGGTTGCTTTGGGGTTATACCAGAAGAATTGTGTAGCTTCCGGTGGAGGAGTGGTGGTTCGGGGCACATGGTTCAGGGAACTGGCGGGGTGAAAGCTGTCCCATTCTGTTCGTCCTAAAATAAGGTGTTAGCAGCAAAACCTCGGTCTGGTGCTTGGGTGTCATAACGGAACATTACAGTAGTCACATGAAATATATGCATTGTGTTGTATATGCGCACCTAGCTTGTGGCCTCTACTTCATTCATTCTGGCAAATATGCTCAATTGGCTCAATTGTCATGCAGCTGAGACAAGGTCAAAGTTAGTGATGAAGAAGGAGAGGAACCAAGAGAGAATGAGGAATTGATCTGTAATGTGTAATACTTTTCATTGTGATTCAGACAGGTGCAATTCATTTTAAAGATGCAGTTTTGCATCAGGGAAACTGGCAACCGGCGGTGAAGGCTGTGGAGAGCTGAGGTGTGTTGCCGTGGGTGTGTTTACCTGCTGGATGTAACCACTGTGAACCAATCAGGAAATAACTTTTTATTTCTTTGATTAATAACAGCTTTAACAGCTTTTAAGCGCTCTGCTATTGTTACTCTGTGCTCCTCTACCAAAGTGTGTCTCTCTCTCTCTCTCTCTCTCTCTCTCTCTCTCTCTCTCTCTCTCTAGGAGAGAGAGAGATCTACTCTCTCTCTCTCTCTCTCTCTCTCTCTATTCTCTCTCTCTCTCTCTCTCTCTCTCTCTCTCTCTCGTCATTGGACACAAATCAAATAAAACTTTTTTGTGTTTCTATTTTGTGAATGCACTTGGATGGTCTCTGCTTCAGAGACATTTCAGGTTGTCTGTGAAGGTGTGACCCAGAGCGTCTCTTTCTGTCTCTCGTTGTACTGATTCCTATATATATGCAATTACAACTCAAACGTCATAACAAAGGTTATGTAAATAAAATTAGAACATAATTTAAATTAAATTGCAATAAATCTACACACAACATCCACAACAAAAGCCAGAGAAACATTGCTCAAACCTCCACAACCTGAAACGTCTCTGAAGCAGAGAGCCTGTAGGTGGATTCACGGACTAAACACCGATGATCTACCTGTGTGTGTTCTCACTTTGTTTATTTCATGTACCAGCTTCTAAATCTGAGTTTGACTCACAATTTACACCACAAAATACAAACACGAAGAAGTTTGAATTGATTTGTGTCTGATGACAAGCGAGTCAGTGAGCGTGCCAAAGAGAGAACTGGCAGAACTTCCTTCTAGGATAGGAAGCGAAACATCTTTAAACTTCGGAAAAAAGTCCAGTTGTTTTGTTTTTTACTTTTTTGGAATTTCTCCAGACATAATTAAGACTGAAATTGATAACTTAAGAGGTCGATGTAAGGGAAAGATGACCAAAGTTATGTAAGGCTACATCAGGGTCACGTGGCCATTAGCTTGATGGAGTTCTCTTAAGTTACACAAAAAAACATTAATCAACATTAATGTACAAGCTGTACTAACGCTTGTAGCACTATCGGAAAATATTGGAGAAAAACTAACACAAGCATTATTTTTAAACAAACCATAGTTGTGTTTAGCTCGTTAATAGCAAGGCTGTTAACAGCTACTAACGACGGCTAATGCTAGTGAACATCTTTCTAACTATTTTTAGTGTAATGTAGTGTTGTTGGGAATCCCTGTTCCCATGCATATAGATGTATGTGGCATAGGGCTGGGCGATATAGAAAAAAAGGTTATCGATCAAAAAGAAAAGGCATATTGATCGATATCGATAATTATTGAAAATATTTAAAACCATATTTTATGTGCAGCTCTGCCTGGACATTTTATGATATTGCTAAATGATTTGATTTAAAGAACACAAACACAGAATTCCAATTAAATCTTTATTCAACCAACTTTTTTAACCATAACAGATTTTTTTTTTTAACAAAACTAACTTAACTTTATATCGCGGATCAAGAGTGGCAGGTTATTGTTTGAAGCCAGGTTTTTCAGCTGCAGAGAACAGCAGACATCCATCACTATGAAGCACGTTACTGCATGCGTTATGTCCTTATGCCGCTTGGACGCTTTGTCATTTTATCACAAAGAAGGGAGCCCAGTTTAGCTGCTATACCTGCTTTGTTTTGGAAGAAGTTACAGAACGCGACGACGACGAGGCGCAGCTCGCGGGGCCGCGCAGCTCGCGCTGCTGCGGGTGTGAGCGGCTGAGCGGCTTACGTGATGAATACTGGTGGGTTGCGTTACCAGACTCTGCTTTTACCGGTTCCTTTTTAACTTTTTATCGACCCTATTTTTTCCTATCACGCCCCACGTCTATCGATCGATAGATATTGTTATCCACGCTATCTATCTTCTGATTAAGAACAGGGCTGCCCGCACTGACGCGGCTCAGGGATTACGTCACACACAGCGCCGTGCGCAGTGCCCTAGTGCCGGTCAATTTAATGGTCCAAAGAAGGTAATTTAAAAAGCAGGACATTTCCTCACTTTCTAAAAAAAACCCGGGATGCCCGGGACAGGACGTGAAATACGGACATGTCCCGGGAAATACGGACGTTTGGTCACCCTAAATAAATGTAGTATTTTGTAGCTTTGGAGTGTCAGAATTGGAGCCACATAGACCTAGCGTTACTTCACTTAGTGGTCTTCCAGAAGCAGCACCCGTGCAGCCGGGTAACCAGGCCGGCTGGGTGACGGTTCGTAGGAAGCATAGCTCTAGATTCCAGCCCCCAGGTCACCACCAAGCCGTCTGCGTTTCTAACAAATTTTCCCCACTTAGCGACACACCCGCTGAGAAGCCAAGCCTTGTGATTGGGAGCTCAATAGTCAGAAACGTGGCACTAGAGACACCAGGGACCATAGTTAAATGCCTGCCAGGGGCCAGAACGGGCGACATAGAATCTTACCTAAAACTGCTGGCTAAGGATAAGCGTAAATACAGTAAGATTGTTATTCACGCTGGCGGTAATGACACCCGGTCACGCTGATCGGAGGTCACTAAAATTGGTGTTGCTTCGGTGTGTGCTGAAACAATGTCGGATTTTCTCTGGTCCCCTGCCTGATCTGACCAGTGATGACATGTTTAGCCGCATGTTATCATTCAACCGCTGGTTGTCTAGGTGGTGTCCTGAAAACGACGTGGGCTACATTGATAACTGGTGAACTTTCTGGGGAAAACCTGGTCTGATCCGGAGAGACGGCATTTATCCCACTTTGGATGGTGCAGCTCTTCTTTCTAGGAATCTGGCCGGATTTATTAGTTCTCCTAAATGCTGACAACCCAGAGTCCAGACCAGGAAGTAGAGCCGTAGTTTAACACACCTCTCTGCAGCTTCTGTACTGTTACCCACCCATTACCCTATTGAGACGGTGTCTTTCCCACGGCCAAAACTTAACAGATCAAAAACTGATCTAAAAGGAACAAATCATAAAAATCTGATAAAAAAATCAATACGGCTCACCTTGAACCAAAAAATAAAACAATTAAATGTGGTCTATTAAATAAAAGGTCTCTCCCTCCAAAGACTACATTAATCCCAACATTATTTAATTGATTTCTGATAATCAGATTGGTTTATTTTGTCTGACAGAAACCTGGCTACAAGGACTACGTTAGTATAAATGAGTCAACTCCCTCCAATTATTCAAATTTTCACATTCCCAGATCTGTGGGAAGAGGAGGAGGAGTGGCAACCATCTTTCAGTCTGATTTATTATTTAGTCCCAGGCCAATTAATAACTACAGTTCTTTTGGACATTTAACCCTCAGTTTCCCTCATCCACATTGCAAAGCAATAAAACCTCTTCTGTTTGTTGTTTTGTATCATCCACCGGCCCTTACTCCCAGTTTTTGGATCAGCTGTCAGACTTCTTATCTGATTTGGTGATAAACACTGACAAGGTTATTATAGTGGGTGATTTTAACATTCATCTTGACACAGAATGTGATAACTTTAGTGTAGCCTTTAAAACTATCCTAGATTCAATTGGTTTTGCTCAAAATGTGCATAAACCGACACACTCTTGGCTCCATACTTTAGACCTTGTGCTGACATATGGCATTGCTTGCCAAGAATTAACAGTATTTCCTCACAACCCTGTCCTATCTGATAATTTTTTAATAACATTTGAGTTTAATCTAACTGAGTTCTCCACCCCCAAAAGAGGGTTCCATTATAGTAGAGCTTTATCAGACAATGCTGCATCAAACTTTAAAGAGTCTGTCCCCCTTTTGATATAGTCAGTATTGCAGAAATACCCTGCAGATAGCAGCAATGTTGTTTCTTCCCACTCACAAATAGATGTCTTTGTTAACAGTATGACTTCGTCATTGCGTTCTGCATTAGACAATGTAGCTCCCTTGAAAATGAAGGTGATTATTCACAGGAAGCTGGCTCCCTGGTTTAATTCAGAGCTGCGTTCCTTGAAGCACAATGTTAGGAAATTGGAGAGAAAATGGCGCTCTACACACCAAGAGGAATCCTACCTAATCTGGAGGGACAGTCCATTGTCGTATAACAAGACCCTTCGCAGAGTTGGAGCAGAATATTTTTCATCATTAATTGAGGAGAACAAAAATAATCCTAGATTTCTCTTCAGTACAGTTACCAAACTTACACAGTCACAGCTCCGTTGATCCATCCATTCCCTTAGCTCTTAGCAGTAATGATTTTATGGGATTCTTCATAAATAAAATTGATTCCATTAAAAATAAAGTAATTGGCATCCTTCCAAACATGATTACCTCATCCTCAGCAAGTGAGGCAGCATTGGAGGAATCTTTAGAACCTGCGCAGTGTCTGAACTGTTTAGAAGCAGTAGAGCTTTCTGAGCTATCTAAAATTTTAGCTTCATCTAAACCTTCTACCTGTATGTTAGACCCAATCCCAACCAAGTTGTTTAAGGAGGTATTCCCTTTGATCAGTGGTCCTATTTTAGACATGATTAATCTATCCTTAGTAAATGCATATGTACCACAGGCTTTTAAAGTAGCTGTTATTAAACCTTTACTTAAGAAACCATCTCTTGATCAAGATGAGTTAGTAAATTACAGACCTATATCTAATCTTCTTTTCTTATCTAAAATTCTTGAGAAAGTAGTTGCTAATCAATTATGTGAACATTTACAAAGTAATGACCTACTTGAGGAGTTTCAGTCAGGCTTCAGAGCTCATCATAGCAGTAAAACAGCTCTGGTGAAGGTCACCAATGATATTCTCATGGCCTCAGATAATGGACTTGTGTCTGTACTTGTCCTGTTAGATCTCAGTGCTGCATTTGACACAGTTGATCACAATATTCTCCTACAAAGACTTGAGCATACTGTAGGGATTAAGGGGAAAGCATTAGGCTGGTTTAAATCTCATCTGTCAGGCAGATTCCAGTTTGTTCATGTTAATAATAAATCTTCCTCAAACTCTAGGGTCACCTGTGGAGTACCACAGGGTTCAGTCCTTGGACCGAATCTCTTTACTATATATATATATATATATATATATATATATATATATATATATATATATATATATATATATATATATATATATATATCCATATATATATATATCCATATATATGCTTCCGATTGGCAAAATCATCAGACAGCATTGGATTAATTTCCACTGTTATGCTGATGACACTCAGCTATATTTATCCATAAATCCTGGTGAATCCAATCAGTTACTGCGACTGCAGTCGTGTCTTGATGACATCAAAAGTTGGATGACTTTAAATTTCCTGCACTTAAATTCTGACAAGACAGAAGTTGTAATCTTTGGACCAGAGTCCTCAAAAAATAAACTTCTTAACTCAATCACTTAAAAAGTAAAAAATCTTGGCGTTATTTTTGACCAAGACATGTAATTTAAATCCCATATTAAACAGGTTTCCAGAGTTTCCTTTTTTTCACCTCAGGAATATCACCAAAATTAGAAACATTCTGTCCAGGGGTGATGCTGAAAAACTAGTCCATGCATTTGTTACTTCAAGGCTGGACTATTGTAATTCTTTACTATCAGGAAGTCCACAAAATACAGTTCAAAGTCTTCATCTGATCCAAAATGCTATAGCAAGAGTTCTGATAAAATTCAACAAGAGGGATCATATTTCTCCTAATTTAGCTTCCCTTCATTGGCTTCCTGTTAAATCAAAAATACAATTTAAAATTCTTCTTCTAACGTATAAAGCCCTTAATAATCAAGCTCCATCATATATCAGAGCTCTGATTACCCCGTATGTTCCTAACAGAGCACTACGCTCTCAGACTAAAGGTCTGCTGGTGGTTCCTAGAGTCTCTAAAAGTAGAATGAGAGGCAGATCTTTTAGCTATCAGGCTCCTCTCCTGTGGAACCAACTCCCAGTTTTGGTCCGTGAGGCAGACACCCAGTCTAGGGAAGACAGATCATCCGCTATTACCATCTAATGTAAAACAGATTACTGGATCAATGTGTGCTTCTGTGTTGTCTTGTCTGTGTTGATGTGTCTCTGCTCTGTCTTCTGTAACCCCCAATCGGTCGAGGCAGATGACCGTTCATACTGAGCCCGGTTCTGCTGAAGGTTTTTTCTTCCTGCTAATGGGTCGTTTTTCTTTCCACTGTCGCTTCATGCTTGCTCAGTATGAGGGATTGCTGTAAAGCCATGGACAATGCAGACGACTCCCTGCAGCTCTACGCTTCTCCAGGAGTGAAGGCTGCTTGTCGGGACTTTGAAGCAATCAACTGGTTCCCTTATATAGGAAATTTTTGACCAATCTGTATAATATGATTGATTTTGACTTTGTAAAGTGCCTCGAGATGACATGTTTTATGAATTGGCGCTATATAAATTAAATTGAATTGAATGGAATTGAAGGGGAGCTTTATAGCAGTGGAGGTCCTGCTGTGAAGGGCAGTCCTTAGAAGGCTTCTATATTTCTCATGGTTATCAGGTTAGTCTCACATTCACGTTCCTTCTGGCTGAACTACAACACTGGTAATGGTTTTGATTTAGATTAATGTTTTACTTGTCATTTATGTTCTATAGGTCTTGCCATATTCAGGTATTAGTTTTGTCATAAGGTTGACTTCTTCATGTTATATTTGTTAGATGTTTTTCCATGTTATTGCATTTCTTTACATTTTGACTTCTAGTTAATTATGTCTAGTCAGCTCCAATCATATTTATTTCGGTCTGTACCCTCTGACATAGCCCCAGCCAGTTAAGCTTATTCAGTCCACCTGGGGAAGGCGCTAGCGAAGGAGAGCGACCTAGACAGAGAGACAGAGAGAGACAGACAGCAGGAGAGACTAGGGACAGAAGACCGAGAGGATCAGACAGAGAGAGACAGACAGTAGAGAAGAGAGACAGATCAGAGAGAGACAGAGAGAGAGAGAGAGACATAGAGAGACATGGACAGAGAGAGAGAGGACAGAGGACACAGGAAAAGGAGAGACGAGACAGGGGAGGAACAGAGAGAGAGAGAGAGACATAGAGACACAGAGAGAGAGAGAGACAGAGACACACAGAGAGACAGAGACACACAGACACAGAGAGACAGAGACACACAGAGAGAGAGACAGAGAGAGACAGAGACAGACAGAGAGAGACAGACAGAGAGATAGACAGACAGACAGACAGACAGAGACAGAGAGAGACAGACATACAGACAGAGACAGCTAGAGAGACAGACATGACAGACAGAGACATATATATATATACATACATACATATATACATATATACATACATATATACATACATACATAAACATACATATACATATATAAACATACATATACATATATATACATACATATATATACACATCTATGTAGACAGATAGACATACGTGTTATGAATATTAAAATCTGTTGGTTAAATAGAAAAATTTTGGTCTTTATCATTTCGTAAAACCGTGTGAACCTTTTACGATCCAGTACAGACTTTCTGGGGGAGGATTAAAGAGATAAAATTACTATTATGAGAAAAAAAGTCATAGGAGAATAAAGTAAAAAAAACTAGAAAAGGCTGTTCCTGCGAAACAGCAGTGAGAATGCTAATCTGCAGAATGATTGAGCAGAAGACGCAGAAAACATTGAAATCAGATTTGAAGAATTTGAAAAAGTTTGAAGAATTGAAAGAAATAGAAGAATTTGAAGGATTTTGAAATTTGAAGAAATTTGAAGAATTTGAAAAATTTGAAGAATTTGAAAAATTTGAAGAATATGAAAAATTTGAAGGAATTTGAAAAATTTGAAGAAATTTGAAATATTTAAAAATTTTCAAAAAATTTGAAGGAATTTGAAAAATTTGAAGAATTTGACAAACTTGAAGAATTTAAAAAATTTAGAAGAAATTTAGAGAATTTGAACAAATTTGAAGGAATTTGAAAAATTTGAAAAATTAAAAAAAAATTGAAGAATTTGAAGATTAAGAACAACTAAAAAAATTCTGAAGAAATTTAGCAAGGCGCCTGCCTCGTGGTACCGTCAAAAATACTAACGGGGAGTAACACTGCGAATTTCAGCTTCCTACGGTCTTCACAGCACCCACAGTGCCCTTCGAAAGGTGCCATGTTAAGTCAATGGACATCCTAGAAGCCTCTGGCTAAAAGGGTTGTCATGGAGACTCCCTCACAGCTGTAGCCCTCTATTTGTCTGTAAAGGCAGAACAACCCCGGCTAAGCAGAAGTTGGTAGGACCTTTCTAAAGCTACTTCTGGTTAGCAACATGCTAACCGTTAGCCGCTAGCATGGTTGTGTTCAGTATCACCGGGTGTTTGTACTCTGTCAGTTTGGTCCAAATCCTGTACTGGGAAGTGCCTCAAAAAGGGGTGCCAATACTTAATGTCACCAAACGTGACCAAAGTTCATGGGTCAGATTGGCCTCCTTTAGCAACTCAGCCTCACCACATCTGGGCCAAGAACTCAACATTTGACCAAAATGGTCAGTAGCGCCATTTCCCACATGTGGGGGGTGCTGTATTGGCCAATTGGGTCGTGTCTGGGCATCATGCCAGGTCCTGTTGGAAGCAAAGGCCCAATAGGAAAGCATGTGACATCCAAAATGGGACAGAAAACTGACACATGGCTGAAAGTCACTTGAAAATTTTAAAATGTTAAGAGGAAGTGACTGTGCGAATTTCAGGCTCCTACAATAATCACAGCCACTGCAGTGGATGTTGAAAGTTGCTATTCTATCCGAATGGAGCGTGTCCCTCTGGCCCTCAGAGTTCCGTCGTCATGGAAACTCACTGACACAGCTGCAGCGGCCAGTCTCCCGAAGTGCAGAGACTTTGTCAGACTCTGCCTCATTGAAATAGAATGGAGAACTTTGCCTCAAACAACGCTCCATATCTCCTGTTCTGTAAATGGTAGAGACATAATTTTTTCAGCGTTTAGTTCGTAACGGATAGGAGAACAAGAAAAACTATCGGTTTTTGCTAGAAATATTTTAATTTAGGCGTAAAAAAATTATGATATAAAGAGGATTTTTATGAAATTTGAGAAATCCTCTACAAACGGTCCCGAACAAATCGCTGTAGCTGAAAAAGTATAAGAGATATCAAAATAATTCTTTCACTCTGAGTATCAGCAGGCTTTTGAGGACTATGGAGTTCATTTTTAGGTTTGTACAAAAATCGGTGTAGGCACAGCGACGATGTAAAAAGTGGATGATGTGGAAGAATGAAGCTCCAAAGCGTTTTAAGGATTTTGCACATTCGCTACTCCCGAACAAATTGTTCCTGCGGAAAAACCGTAATAGTTATCCACAAAATTCCTTTTTTATGAGTGCCAGAAGGGTCGGGACATTCATGTGTGAAAGTCTCATGCCTGTACATAAAACGGTTTAGGAGTAGTGACGATGTAGAAAAGTGCCTCATTTGGGGAGATTGAAGTCTGATCCTGTTTTAGCATTTTCCCAAAACGCTACTCCCGAACAAATTGATCCTGCGGCAAAACCGTAACATTTATCGACAAAATTTCTCTTTTGTGAGCGCCAGAAGGGTCTGGACATGAATGTGTGAAAGTCTCGTGCCTGTACATGAAACGGTTTAGGAGTAGTGACGATGTAAATACATGTGATGTTTTGGATTTCCAGGTGGCATTTTTGAAAACCGCTCCATAGGAAATGAATGGGGAAGGTTTCGGGTTAGTGTCGCTCTGAGGTGATTTGCGAAAAATCTATAAATCCCACACCAATGATGGTTACATTTTCCGAATCCAGACAAAAATTCCTACGTTTTGATGTATAATTTATGTGGATTGGTTGAAAATTGAGCGAGTGAGAAGAAGTTGTTCGGAGAAGAAGAATTTGTTGAATTTCTAGAGTGCGCACTCTAACAGAGGCTCCTTGACGACCATAGCAACGCATGTTATTTGCTGAATTTCTTGAAAAGCCAAAATTATTTTAAGGAGGTACTATATGAAAATGGTAAAAGATATGAAAAAGCTGAAACATACCATAATAGCCAAAAGATATCACTACGTTTTAAAAGTTGAATGGCGTTTCTATAGCTGAAAGTAGGCTGAAGCAGTAAGATGACAAAAAGTTGAAATATTTGAAGAATTTGAAGGATTTTCCATTCATTTTCAATGAGAGCAAAAAACGCACAAAAAGTTAAATATTTTAAATATTATAAAAGTTATAATTACAAAAAGACATAGCAGTAATGTCGTGAACGAGCTGAACGTTTTGATACGAAAATTGTTTAAATCGGTTGAAGTATGCAGGAGTAGTTAGATGCCGAAAAACGTACGGAATAATAATCAAGACCTGAAGGAACTTAATAAGTGAGAATGCTGTATAGCATTCTCACTTGATAAAGACAAAAGTGGTAATATTATGGGAAAAACGTCATATTATGACAAATAAGGGGGGGGGGGGCATTTCCAGAATAGTCACAGTTTGCATAACTATTTTAGTCCTGGAGTAATAGGGCCAGGGTAGATTATTTTAATCATTTTTATTCTTTACAAGAATAAAGTCAGGAGAATGAAATCAAAGGGATACGAAAATAAACTCATGATATTACAAAAATAAAAATATTAGGAATAGAAAGTATATCCTGAGATTAAAGTCTTTCTGATACTGTTTAAGCGACTGAGTAGCTGCAGATTTGCCATATTTAACATGGCGGACGCTCTGATGCATCCCAACAAGGTGTCTACGTATATGATGTCTATGGTTCTTCCATCTCCCAGTTTGTGACGTCACGGTACAGTGCAATGTTATCAGTGAGTAAAACCTCATCTTTAGAACCAATCTTTGCTCACATGGTGATCTGCACCGCCTAATCTACTTTCAGCAGTTATTGCAACCGTAAACTGCAGAAAATACGGGCAGCGCTGCTCCTTATGACTCACTCTGATCCTGTCAGAATGAGCTGCAGTGCATTATGAGGTGGAGGGATATTTTACCATCACTTTTTAGTTATATAGCACCGTTTAGAGCCGAAACAATGGACTTCACTTTCAGAAGCAAGCCCATAAATCTTCAACCCGCAACTCATGAAAGTTACAAGCGACTGTAGGAAAAAGACCAAAGACGCATAAAATAAGTGAGCTTCCAGTGAGCATTTTTTCAAGTGTGTCGTAAAACTCCGCCCCTCCCCGCAAACTCTACATTATAAATAAGGAGAACCTACCGAAAGGTCTCGCTCTCATGTCATCTTGAAGACATTCTTCTTCGAAATGTTGGCTACAGACGACGGGTTTTCTCTCTTGCCAGAAGTTCGATAGCAAATCCTCCCTCTTCAAGTTGCTGCTCCGCTTAGAAACGTCACGGGATGTGACGTCACATCCTGCGGCAAAGTGGCCGCCCCCGGGATCAGTGATTGTGACAATTTATTTATTTATTTTTAACTGATTAACCCTACATTCAGGCTGCACAGTGGCGCAGTGGGTAGCACTGTTGCTTTGCAGCAATAAGGTTCTGGGTTCAAATCCAACCCTGGGCCTTTCTGGATGGAGTTTGCATGTTCTCCCTGTGCATGCGTGGGTTCTCTCCGGGTGATCCGGCTTCCTCCCACAGTCCAAAAACATTTTGGCTTCTCTAAATTGTCCTTAGGTGTGTGCGTGAATGGTTGTTTTTCCTGTCTGTCTCTGTGTTGCCCTGCGACAGACTGGCAACCTGTCCAGGGTGTACCCCGCCTCTCGCCCAGTGAATGCTGGAGATAGGCACCAGCAACCCCCGCGACCCCATTAAGGATTAAGCGGGTCAGAAAATGGATGGATGGATAACCCTACATTCATTAAGTCACCATGAACGTATTAGTTTTAGGTATAGATAATGATCCACTAATTTTTCCTTGTTGACCGGACTTTACCTTTAAACGTAGTGATTCATGATTTGAAGGCTGGCCGCTGATAAATGAACCTGACTCCGAGGGAAGGGAGGACAGATGCGCAGTGGCTTTTAAGCACAGAAACACAGCGCACGCAGTTAAAAAAATGCAGAATAAATAAGAACGAAACTTATAAACAAACTATTTGCCGTTTTCAACTGTATCTGGCTAGCAGAACTGTGTTCTGATCCAGTGTGCATGACTGCTACTTCTTGATCAAGCTTTATCTGTGTGTGTAAAAATCAAATGCTGCCATCTAGAGGAATTTTTAAATTTATTCCCTACATGGCCACATTTTGATATATTTTATCACCTAGTACGTAAGAATTATTCTGAAAATATTCACCAATCACCAAGAATGCTTTCTCTAAGCACTAGATTTTTTTATAGTTTTTTAGAAAAGATTGTCAGAGAAAAAAATCTGTAAACGTTATAGTGCTGTACATTTTAATTTCAATGTCTTGTAAATAGCTCAAAAACGCCTGTATTTTTACCAAACTGAAATGCATGTTTAGCCTCCATGTGTTTTGGTATTGAGAGTTATTTCAAAGGGATTGAAAGATATTTGTGGAAAATACATTGATTTCTCCATTTTACAAACTTCTAACAAAACAGTGTGCAACTTTTAAAAAACCTCAATACATGCAGTGAGGGAATTGTTACACCTTTTTCAAGGAATACATCCTGAAAATCTCAGATTGTTACACCACAGAATTGATTTTTGGTGATTATTTTGGAAATAGGCCCTGTCCACTTGTTTCAATCATTACCATATTTAATACTTTAGTTCAGGGCTATGACTAGAAGGGAATAAAGAAGGTTTTGTAAAAATCCAAACAGCCATTCTTGCGTAGTAGAATTCTTGACATCACGGCGCCCCCTAGTGATGGACAATCCTCAAATGCGGGACACATGTGCAAAATCTTATTTGGACTATGGGTTACAAAGGACATGTTTAAAATCTGTTATGGTTGTAGAATAATCAGCAATTACATTTAGAGCTAGCTAGCTAACAATCACTTATTTTAGCATTACTTTTCGAAAAAGTCAAAATTAAAAAATCCGCCACGCTGACTTTTTTTATTTGTCCATTACACATGGAGTTTTGCGCGGATTGCACAAAAAAAGTAGGAGGAGTTTAACAAGAAAGGTTTAACCTTTGTAGCCATGTAACGAAAAGTAGCTGGGAAACGAAAAGTGTTCCAATTCCCTTTATGATGCAGAATCATCCAATAAACAAAGTGATATGAAGTTTTTGAGTATGGGACCAGTAGTTTGATGGTTACAGGCCGAAACACATTGTTATAGCGCCCCATAGTTGTTGAGGGGTCTGAATTTCTGGGTTTATGTAGCGGTGCACATTCTGTACTTGAATACCTGATTCAATACGTTCGTTACAAGTCCGCATGGGTCGCACAACGCGTTTTAGCGGAGAAGAATAATAGCCTATAATAATAATAAATAATGGAAAAACAGATGAAAAACAATAGGGTTCTCTGCTCACAGAGCAGACGAACGGCATAGCCGTTCGCCTGCGCTACGGGCTTGGAACCCTAATAGCTAAACATTAACATTAGATATTATCCTACTGAATTACTCCAGCTTTTAATTCATTGCAGAAACTTTGAAAGCAATGTGCTGGAAGAGAGGCATTCTTTCTTAGTTGCTCAGTCAGCTGAAAGCTGGTGGGAGTTTGAAAGCAATGTGCCTTCTGGGCGCTGTGTCTTGGGCATGGCGAGTTTCAACCACCCAGTCAGCTGAAAGCCGGTGATGCGAGCTGGCTGTTAGTGTAGCGGGAGGGGGCTTTCCAAAAAGAGCCAAGTTACTTTTATTTCACAGAAAGCATAATGTTCACACTTTCTGTGAACTTTATTGACAGCTTTACACTCCTCTCTACCATTGCAGTTTCCAATTAAACAATTCTCTTCAACCTGCAATGAATCATGGGATAGCATTAGCCATGAAGGATACACTGCACCCATCCTTTAAACTGAGAAAAAGAAGAACACATTTGTGGGCCACATTTGAAGGAGTCTTAGAAGGATTTGTTAATTTGGAAAGGCCTTGTCACTGCGCTGTGATGTATGGGCCTACAAATTTAGCCTCTGAAGGATGCAGCCCCTGAATTCAGACACGCTGAGATACTGCTGCATTTAGACTGAGCGTGATTTGAGCATAAAAAAGGCATCCAACGCCTTATCTTGGATGCTTGTACAGAGTGTTTTGATGCTCTATGCAAAGTGTGGACAGACTGGTCTGATATGCAATAGAAGAAAAGAACCCTGTTCTTTTCCTCAAATGTGGAGAAATATTTATTGTGGTAAAAGTTTTGATAACTTACCTGAGATTCCTCATCCTCGCTAATCTTCCTCCAGGCAAGATACTTTACTGTCTCTGTAGTGATAGCTTAACTGATCAGAGATAATAAGATGGGACACGCTGAGATACTGCTGCGTTTAGACTGAGCGTGATTTGCCAGTTCAACTTTGATAAACAATTCAGCCCTTCAGAATGACTTAGGAAAATTTCGGGGGCTTTTCCCTCATTTTTGTTCTGATTCAAATCCGTCAGATAGTGTGCTGCTTATATTGCTTCTTGCATTATTTAAAGTGTTTTTCAGCTGGGTTTTCACTTCTCTATGTGTCTCTGGCATCTTCTGCTCTGTCAAAAGCATTCTCACTGCTGTTTCGCAGGAGCAGCTTTTTCTAGTTTGACATTAGCTTTTGGCTTTATGTAGACTGCAAAGAGGATAACACATTTGATTTCTGTAACCAGTTTACATGGTCTGCGCTTATGTACCAGATATTCCAGATCAGGGAGCATAAGGTTCTAATCGTTGTTGTAGCTATGCACCATGAGTAATGACTGTGCAGTGTCAAACACCTGCCTTTGCTCTTCCCTGCAGTTACAGTCCTGTCAGCTCGGAACAAAGAGCGGCCTAATAGCTCCACCGCAACATTGGTTTGTTGTTTCCAGCCACATATCCGTGACAATCGCTACACAACTCTTAATCTTACGTGAGGCTAGTTTGACCAGTTTGTTGACGAGTTATCTAATGTAGGCTAGGAGGAAACTGGGCAAAGCTGGTCTGTGTGGGTTAACCTTACCCTTGCACGCAACTTACCCCGTTTTCTCTTTCATTACAGCCTCTGCCGTTTGGGTTGGGTGGGTCTATATATATATATATATATATATATATATATATATATATATATATATATATATATATATATATATATATATATATATATATACACACACACACACACACGTGGATCTTATTGCTCGCCTTGGCTGACCTGTTAGTTTAGATGGAAAGGTATTCTGTTGTACCATACTCTTTCCATTTTCAGATGACAGATTAAACAGTGACCTATGAGAAAGGTCAGGTTCTTGTTTTATAACCTGGGTGCGATTTGCTGGGGGAGATGGGGGGGATTTACCCCCCTCTGGTCATTCATGTTTTATCCCTCGGGGGGATACATTCCTCCCCCCTCTGGTCTGTAAATTTTTTAAAATAATTTTTAAAAATGTATATAAATTAGGGCTGTCAGTTTTAAGGCGTTATTAACGCGTTAATTTCGTTAGACCACAACGGCAAATTTTTTTTTTGTCGCCGTTACTTGCGCGTCAAAACACACACACTGTTGCAAAGAGACTGTAGCAAAACAGACCTGCGCTCACTGTTGCACAGACTGTTTATTTCATGCGACTTTGGCCTTGTTTTTTTCTAGAGGCGCTTGTAAATTTCATGAGTCAAGGGTTGTGGTTTTTTTGGGCACGTTTCTGAAAGTTACTTATTTGGGCTCTAAAATAAGTGATGAAACAGCGGTTATTTTTTTTTTTTTTTTTTTTTTTTTTCCCAGTGTCCTGTCTAGCACTATGGCAATAGGAATTGATATCTCAATGCCAGATGGAGCTCGACAGATTTTGCTTTTACAAGTGGAGCAAACAGCTTTCGCCATAGTGCTCCACTTGATTTATGCTTGTAAATAGCTTTATTATGATTCCTGCAAGGAGAATTTCAAATTATATGGACATGACAATGGGAGAGTAAAGGAAGAAAAAAAAAGTGAAAGAAAAGAAAAAAAAAAAAAAAAAGAGTAGAGGTGAAAGAAAGAGGAGATAAAAGGAAGAGAATGATAAAATGTCCTCTGTCTGCTCCATCACCTGGAAAGAGACACAAAAAGAACAGCACAACCAACAGACATAAAGCAACAGATACACTCTAATAACACCTAGATGCCATTGCTAAATCATATATATTATTATGTAAGCTGACATGTGTAATGTGATATTTGAAAAAAGAAAGTGACACAACATAAATAAATAAATAAATAAATTATAAGATTACTGTATATAAGTGAACACTTAATACCTGGGACCCAGCACCAGTGGGAGATGTGAAAGTGCACTAGTTTAGGTGAAGATTATCCAGAAATAGCTTGATAGTGATTGTGGAGAACCAAAGACCCACCTTCCCCGAGCACAGAGGCAGGCGTCAGGGGACCCGTAACCCCGGACTCCCAAAGGGGTCCCTAAAGCAGGTCGCCCAGGAGGGGCCGACACAGGATATCTGCAACCCCCCCCCCAAGGAAGGAGCAGAGACGACCCCGAGGAAATCCCCCAGCCACCGCAATGTCGACGCCCTCAAGAGCCGCGGAGACGAGCCCGTGGGCTCCGCCGGCAGCCAGCCCCGCTGAGGTGGTCCCGGCCATGGGCCCTGAGGGCCAGAGGCCCCAGGGGCGCCCCGCCCCCGCGACGAGGGCCCCGGCCGCCCCCCGGGGGGCCAGGCCCCGCGAAGAGGCCGCCAGGAGCGGGCCGGCGCACGCCCGGGAACCCGCCCCAAACCCGAAGCCAACTAATGCGCCAGGGGGCCAAGGCGCCCGCCAACGAAGTGGAGGAGGGCAGGACGTGGGGGGATGGGCTCCGCACCTATCGGAGACTTGAGATGTTCTTGGGAGAGGGAGCGGACCACACCCATACCTGAAAAAAAAAACTCATTCACCCCATCCCTCCCTTGTGCCCCACTCGCCACACACAAAAAAAAAAAAAAGACGCTGTACACACATTCCCACATAACACTCACATCCAACACTGACCAAAGGGGGGGGGGGACACCCCAAATCGACTATACGACTGCTTGTGCCCGACCCCCAGCCCCGGCCCCCGACCAGACGCCCCCCGGACCGGGCCCCCCCAAGAGGGCGGGCCAACACGACCCGCACGAGCCACCCGGCCAGAGCCCCCCCCTCCCCCTAAATACCTAATAAACCCACTCCCTCCCCCCACCTTACCCTTGCCATCCCTGCCCCCCGCCCCCTGGGGGGAGCGGAGGCATCAGCCCCAGACCTGGTAGGCCGCTGACTGCACACCGCAGCCCCCCGCCAAGACCCCGGACACAGTGGCCCGCACCTCCTCCAGGCCCCAGACTCCTTGCCTCCATCGGAGAACGGGGGTGTGCAGAAACAGCGGTTATTAAGAGACCTGCCTGCACTAGACACTTTGTATTCATCTGAAATATCCCTTCGCAATAGGAGCCGACGGTAGTAAAGGCAACTCTGCACATATTTTCTGCAGTTTACGGTGCAATTACCGGTGATAACTGCTGAAAGTAGATTACTTGGTGCAGATCACCATTTTAAGCAGAGATTGGTTCTGAAGATGAGCTTTTAACACGCTGATAACATTGCAGAAACCCAACCCATAAACCGTACTTTAATGCTTATTAATTTGTTTTCTCTGTATTTGACAAACTAAGGCAGAATCACGTTGCCAAACGAAGGACCTGGAGTTACTGAACAGTTGCTAAACAGTCTCTTTCAGGGTACTAAGCTCCTGCCCAGTTGCAAGCAAAGTGTAAGACTGGAATGACCTGGAAATTTAAAACCTTTTACCAGGCTTAAACTCTATGAATATGGATATAAACAGCAAGCAAAAATATTGTTGTTGGAGTGAAAGCTCAGAGAGAGTGAAAAAACGAACAATAAAACTTATGACTATTGAAATGTAAAATTTACATGTATATGCCTAATACCATGTCTATCTTTGTTTAAGAGGCAAAAAAAAATATATCAGCATGGTATTTATTTACAAATTTATTTACACATTGTGTAAACATCAGGGCGTCATGATTAGTCATTTAGCTATTATAGTCCAGAGTTTAACATTTGGCACCAGGATGTTTTCATTCCAGTTCTCAAAAGTGCTTGAAAAATAACAAAATAAAAATATTTTTTGTACAAGCATGTATTTTATTAGTGTCATTTATTGCAAAATTGCATATTAAAATGCCCAAACACTACCCTGCTTTTGCTCAACTTTAATCACTGACCTTTGTTTCTTGACTGGGCTTTAAATCCCTGGTCTTCACAATGCTGTTTGTTTATTGATATTTTCCAACAAAACTTTGAGACCTTCACATAACAGCGGGATTTATTCTTCAATTGAGTTGGACTCCTGTCATCAATTAGGTGACTTCTGTTAGGCAATTGGTTGCTCTGGATTTTATTTAAGAGTACTGGAGTAAAGGTGATTGAATATAGTAAGCCACGTTTTTCAGATCTTCATTTAAAAACCATAATTCTCCTTCTTAGTTGCAATTATGCAATGCTTTGTGTTAACTTATCACATAATATCCCAATAAAATACTTGACAAAATGTGAAAAATTTTAATTTTTGCATAATTTGAGTTTGCTTTCTGTCTTTAGGACAGTGACCGACCTGACCTCAGTAACTTCATGGAATCAGGTGAATGGGTGTTAAAGGACTACAGGAGCTGGAAACACTGGGTTTTCTACACATGCTGCCCTGACACGCCATACTTGGACATCACCTACCATTTTCTGATGCTTCGACTTCCTCTTTATTTCATTGTCAATGTTATAATTCCCTGCATGCTGTTCTCCTTTCTCACTGGACTGGTCTTCTACCTCCCTACTGACTCAGGTATGTGGATATGGGTTGTGTTTCAAGAAATTCCATGTTTGTTTGTACAATTTAAATTAAAAAATCCCAAAGGGAAATTAAATGCTGGTGTAACTCATAGTGGTTTCCTCAATGAGTTGTTGTAGATCAGGCAGGAAGGATCTCCTGTACCAGTCTTAGGGTACCCAGTCTTACATCGAATCTGGAAAAGCCTCTGACTGAAGACACTCTGATGAAGACGATGCTTAGGGTTGTCCATAAAGTTCTTCATTTAATGAAGAATCCCTTTTTGTAAAGTCATCTCTACAGAGAACCTGTTCTAGAAGTGTCCCCAGAACAGAGAGTGTCTTCATTTTAAGCTTGTTGAGCTTCTCAAGTCAGTTGCTTTAATGTTGCTACAGCAGATGGTGGCAGAGGAGATCACACTCTCCACAACAGACTTATAGAGATCTGCAGTATCTTGTTGAAAACACTCAAGGACCTAATCTTCCTCAGGAAGTACAGTCTGCTCCTTCCCTTCGTGTAAATAGTTTCACAGTTATGTCTCCAGTCCAGTTTGTTGTCCAGCTGAACACAGAGGTATTTATACTTCACCACCTCAACCTCTTCTCCCAGTATGGTAATAATGTTGGTACTATTCCCGTTTTGCCAGAAATTCTTTACCAAACCCTCTATATACTACTGCAGGAGCACATATGTTATTTTGAAACACAGCATAAGTAGTTTAAAATTTTTCACTTATCTAAACATACTAAAAGACAGTGTTTACTAGGGTTCAAGGTGTAACACAGAAACTCAGGACATCTACTAAAAAACAAGGAAATGTGATATAAGAAAACAAAACTACATAACAGTTACCTATTTACTTTAACATGACAAAAATATGATACAACCAAAAAGGGCATTTACTGCCCATCTCAGTTCTGTCTAGCATAATGTCTATCATTTAGACATTATGCTGTTTTTAGAATTAGAATAGAATTCAACTTTATTGTCATTGCACTGTCACAAGTACAAGCAACAAAATGTATCTCTGCTTTTAACCCATCCTCTAGAGGAGCAGTGGGCTGCCACTGTGCGGCGCCCGGGAAGCGTTCTAGAGTTAAGGGTCTTGCTCAGGGACCCAGAGTGCAGGCACTGGGGATCGAACCGGGTACTTGCATCCTTCTCTGAGTGCAAGCACACTGCTCTAACCACTAGGCCAGCACTCCCCACATTGTATAGCAGAGGATGGTTTCGATCCATTGACCTCTGGGTTATGGGCCCAGCATGCTTCCGCTGCGCCGCGGTTGAAGTTGAAGACTGAAGTTAAAGACTGAAGTTATACTCTTAGAGAAACAGAACACACCCAAATAGAAAGACTCCACCTAGAGACTGGGCAAAAATATAATTCATTATTTACTTTAAAATTATTTTGCTACCTTGTTAACCTACAATTTTAAGATGTGTTGTTTTATAAAATTGTTCTGCTGTTTTCCTGTCTTGCGTTTTCAGAAATATTTTTTTTCTTACTAAATCAAGGTGAGAAGATGACCCTGTCTATCTCAGTTCTGCTGTCGTTGACCGTCTTCCTACTGGTCATTGTTGAGCTGATTCCCTCCACTTCCAGTGCTGTTCCTCTAATAGGAAAATACATGCTCTTCACTATGGTTTTTGTGATCGCCTCCATAATCATCACGGTCATTGTCATCAACACGCACCACCGGTCGCCCAGTACACACACCATGCCCGCATGGATCCGCAAGGTTTATGTTTTTTGCTCTGTGGTATAAAGTGTGATATACTCCTAAAAAATGTTCTGACGGAAATTGAGCTGTTTTTATCTGTCCTCTAGGTCTTCATTGAAACCATTCCAAACATGATGTTTTTCTCAACAATAAAGCGTCCCAGTCAGGAGATCAGCCAGAAGAGACTGTTCCCCACTGACATGGACATATCAGATATTTCAGGCAAGACACAACCCACTAAACACTGTAGCACAAAACCAAGTAAGTTTATGTCACAAAGAAAGCACACTCTTTTTACAGCCTCAGTGTCATGTAAAATTATATATAAATTGATCTAGTGTTTACCAGGTTTCCAAATAATTAATTTTTAATCTCATGTAAAACAATACAAAGCAGGTTTCATTTTTCATTATTTAACACCATAGGGGAAAGATATCAGATATTAGAGAAGCAACTGTTCTCTTTTCTGAAATGCATAATGACAGGAATCTAGGCATTTTAATACATGTCAGCTCTGTGATCTCAGTATAGATACTAAGAACATAATAAAGTGATTTTTTTTTAAACTATGGCTGATTACTAATTTTAGATAGATAGATAGATAGATAGATAGATAGATAGATAGATAGATAGATAGATAGATAGATAGATAGATAGATAGATAGATAGATAGATAGATAGATAGATAGATAGATAGATAGATAGATAGATAGATAGATAGATAGATAGACATTATTTGAAGATCTCTAGACACACTTTCAAAAATATTTATGTGGACTATGGACAATTACATTCAATTTTATTTTATTTTTATACTGCCAGTTTACAACATGTCATCTCAAGGCAATTTACAAACTCAATTGAGTTGTAAAAAGAGTGGAAAGGAAAAGTCCCCTTTAACAGGAAGAAATCTCCCACAGAACCAGATTCAAATTGGCCATCTGCACCGACCGACTGCAGTTTTGAGAAGACTCACAAGACTATCTCCTTAACTATATGTCATAGTTTAAGCAGATAGACCCTGAGCCTGTTTTCAGGTCAAGAGAATCAAAGAGAGCACATACAGTTATTCCATTAAATGCTCAGCCAAAAGCTATGTCTAGGAAAGAAACAAGGTTAAACTCTGAAAGACAGGGACAACTGTATAATTTATCAGATGAAGTTGTTGTCAGCAGTAGTTTAGCCAATCTGCCCCCCCCCCCACCCCCCCCCACACACACACACACACACAATGTCACAGCTAAACAGCAAGCCCTGTAACTTACTTGAACTGGACTCAGAATTCAAACCAACACAGGTCAGTGGCATTTCGAGGTTTTCATTTATGATCATCACATACCAGGCCTTGATGTAGCTACTATGAAGAGAAAAAACAAAGACAACATAAAGTTAAAAGTTGAAATAAAAACAAATAATGCAAAATGAAAAGAACATTAGGAGAATGTAGCTGAGTGAGGGAAATAGGTGATAATGTCTTTCAACAGCGCAAGCTAGTCAAAATGGTTAACATTTAAATATAATTCACACTTTGTCATATCATTATGTTCACTCCCTACAAGTAAAGTGTCATTGGTTACACTGTTCTCTTGTTGCTTTTTAAGCTGCTCTCATTTCTCCACTTCTGGCTGGTTTTAACTGCTCTGTAACTATTGCTTTCAATCATGTCTACTGTGCCTGCATTCTTTTGTCAACTGCTCTGCTACTGCTGCGTCAACCGCTCCCCAGTATTGCTTCGTGTCACCTTGCCTCTTCGCCTCCTACTTTGCACCCCAGGTCTACGTTTTGTTTTGCTCTCCTGAGTTTTGTAATTCAATTCAATTTTCAATTCAATTTTATTTATATAGCGCCAAATCATGAAACATGTCATCTCAAGGCACTTTACAAAATCAAGTTCAATCATATTATACAGATTGGGTCAGATTATACAGATTGGTCAAAAATGTCCTATATAAGGAAACCAGTTGATTGCATCAAAGTCCCGACAAGCAGCATTCACTCCTGGAGAAGCGTAGAGCCACAGGGAGAGTCGTCTGCATTGTACATGGCTTTGCTGCAATCCCTCATACTGAGCAAGCATGAAGCGACAGTGGGAAGAAAAACTCCCCATTAACGGGAAGGAAAACCTCCGGCAGAACCGGGCTCAGTATTAACGGTCATCTGCCTCGACCGACTGGGGTTACGGAAGACAGAGCAGAGACACAACAAGAGAGACAAAAAAGCACAGAAGCACACATTGATCTAGTAATCTGTTCTACATTAGATGGTAGTAGCAGGTGAGCCGTCTTCTCTGGATGATGTCACAGTTAACAGAACGCCAGACCAGGTGTACCTACTATGATAAAAAAGAGAGAGAGCAAAAAGTTAAAAGCTGAAATGACGACAGTCATTTCAATGTAATACAATGCAAAACTGGAGAACAGTAGACTGAAGAACAGTAGAAATCAGTAGAGTGAGAAAATTAGACCCTGATGTCCTCCAGCAGCCTAGGCCCATCACAGCACATCTATAGAGATAGCTCAGGGTATGAGCCACTCTAACTATAAGCTTTGTCAAAAAGGAAAGTTTTAACATTAGTCTTAAAAATAGATAGGGTGTCTGCCTCACGGACCAAAACTGGGAGTTGGTTCCACAGGAGAGGAGCCTGATAGCTAAAGGATCTGCCTCCCATTCTACTTTTAGAGACTCTAGGAACCACCAGCAGACCTGCAGTCTGAGAGCGAAGTGCTCTGTTAGGAACATACGGGGTAATCAGAGCTCTGATATATGATGGAGCATGATTATTAAGGGCTTTATACGTTAGAAGGAGAATTTTAAATTCTATTCTTGATTTAACAGGAAGCCAATGAAGGGAAGCTAAAATTGGAGAAATATGATCCCTCTTGTTGATTTTCATCAGAACTCTTGCCGCAGCATTTTGAATCAGCTGAAGACTTCGAACTGCATTTTGTGGACTTCCTGATAGTAAAGAATTACAATAGTCCAGCCTTGAAGTAACAAATGCATGGACTAGTTTTTCAGCATCACTCCTGGACAGAATGTTTCTAATTTTGGCGATATTCCGGAGGTGAAAAAAGGAAACTCTGGAAATCTGTTTAATATGGGATTTAAATGACATGTCTTGGTCGAAAACAACACCAAGATTTTTAACTTTATTACCAGAGGCCAAGTTAATGCCATCCAGATTAAGTGATTGATTAAGAACTTTATTTTTTGAAGACTCTGGCCCAAAGATTACAACTTCTGTCTTGTCAGAATTTAAATGCAGGAAATTTAAAGTCATCCAGCTTTTGATGTCATCAAGACATGACTGCAGTCGAAGTAACTGATTGGATTCATCAGGATTTATGGATAAATATAGCTTAGTGTCATCAGCATAACAGTGGAAATTAATCCCATGCTGTCTGATAATTTTGCCAATCGGAAGCATTTATATAGTAAATAGAATTGGTCCAAGGACTGAACCCTGTGGTACTCCACAAGTGACCCTAGAGTTTGAGGAAGATTTATTATTAACATGAACAAACTGCAATCTGTCCGACAGATAAGATTTAAACCAGCCTAATGCTTTTCCCTTAATCCCTACAGTATGCTCAAGTCTTTGTAGGAGAATATTGTGATCAACTGTATCAAATGCAGCACTGAGATCTAACAGGACAAGTATAGACACAAGTCCATTATCTGAGGCCATGAGAATATCATTGGTGACCCTCACCAGAGCTGTTTCAGTGCTATGATGAGCTCTGAAGCCTGACTGAAACTCCTCAAGTAGGTCATTACTTTGTAAATGTTCACATAGTTGATTAGCAACTACTTTCTCAAGAATTTTAGATAAGAAAAGAAGATTAGATATAGGTCTGTAATTTACTAACTCATCTTGATCAAGAGATGGTTTCTTAAGTAAAGGTTTAATAACAGCTACTTTAAAAGCCTGTGGTACATATCCATTTACCAAGGATAGATTAATCATGTCTAAAATAGGACCACTGATCAAAGGGAATTGGGATTGGGTCTAACTTACAAGTAGAAGGTTTAGATGAAGCTAAAATTTTAGATAGCTCAGAAAGCTCTACTGCTTTTAAACAGTTCAGACACTGCGCAGGTTCTAAGGATTCCTCCAATGCTGCCTCACTTGCTGAGGACGAGGTAATCATGTTTGGGAGGATGCCAATTATTTTATTTTTAATGGAATCAATTTTATTTATGAAGAATCTCATAAAATCATTACTGCTAAGAGCTAAGGAATGGATGGATCAGCAGAGCTGTGGCTCTGGGTAAGTTTGGCAACTGTACTGAAGAGAAATCTAGGATTATTCTTATTCTCCTCAATTAATGATGAAAAATATGCTGCTCTAACTCTGCGAAGGGTCTTGTTATACAACAATAGACTGTTCTTCCAGATTAAGTAGGATTCCTCTTGGTGTGTAGAGCGCCATTTTCTCTCCAATTTCCTAAGATTGTGCTTCAAGGAACGCAGCTCTGAATTAAACCAAGGACCCAGCTTCCTGTGAATAATCACCTTCTTTTTCAAAGGAGCTACATTGTCTAATGCAGAACGCAATGACAAAGTCATACCGTTTACAAAGACATCTATTTGTGAATTGGAAGAAACAACATTGCTGCCATCTACAGGGCATTTCTGCAATACGGAGGATATTAAAAAGGGGACAGACTCTTTAAGTTTTGATACAGCATTATCCGATAAAGATCTACTATAATGGAACCCTCTTTTGGGGGTGGAGAACTCAGTTAGATTAAACTCAAATGTTATTAAAAAATGATCAGATAGGACAGGGTTGTGAGGAAATACTGTTAATTCTTCACAATCAATGCCATATGTCAGCACAAGGTCTAAAGTATGGAGCCAAGAGTGCGTCGGTTTATGCACATTTTGAGCAAAACCAATTGAATCTAGGATAGTTTTAAAGGCTACACTAAGGTTATCACATTCTGTGTCAACATGGATGTTAAAATCACCCACTATAATAGCCTTATCAGTATTTAACACCGAATCAGATAAGAAATCTGACAACTCATCCAAAAACTGAGTGTAAGGGCCTGGTGGACGATACAAAACAACAAACAGAAGAGGTTTTATTGCTTTGCAGTTTGGATGAGGGAAACTGAGGGTTAAATGTCCAAAAGAACTGTAGTTATTAATTGGCCTGGGACTAATTAATAAATCAGACTGAAAGATGGTTGCCACTCCTCCTCCTCTTCCCACAGATCTGGGAATGTGGAAATTTGAATAATTGGAGGGAGTTGACTCATTTATACTAACGTAGTCCTCTTGTAGCCAGGTTTCTGTGAGACAAAACAAATCAATCTGTTTATCAGAAATCAATTCGTTAACTAACAAAGTCTTTGGAGGGAGAGACCTTATATTTAATAGACCACATTTAATTGTTTTATTTTTAGGTTCAAGGTGAACCGTATTGATTTTTATTAGGTTTTTATGATTTGTTCCTTTTAGATAAGTTTTTGATCTGTTAAGTTTTGGCCGTGGGAAAGACACCGTCTCAATAGGATAATGGATGGGTAACAGTACAGAAGCTGCAGAGAGGTGTGTTAAACTACGGCTCTGCTTCCTGATCTGGACCCTGGGTTGTCAGCATTTAGGAGGACTAATAAATCCGGCCAGATTTCTAGAAAGAAGAGCTGCACCATCCAAAGTAGGATGGATGCCGTCTCTCCGGATCAGACCAGGTTTTCCCCAGAAAGTTCTCCAGTTATCAATGTAGCCCACGTCGTTTTCAGGACACCACCTAGACAACCAGCGGTTGAATGATGACATGCGGCTAAACATGTCATCACTGGTCAAATCAGGCAGGGGACCAGAGAAAATTACGGAGTCCGACATTGCTTTAGCAAACTCACACACCGAAGCAACACCAACTTTAGTGACCTTTGATCGGCGTGATCGGGTGTCATTACCGCCAGCGTGAATAACAATCTTACTGTATTTACGCTTATCCTTAGCCAGCAGTTTTAGGTAAGATTCTATGTCGCCCGTTCTGGCCCCTGGCAGGCATTTAACTATGGTCCCTGGTGTCTCTAGTGCCACGTTTCTGACTATTGAGCTCCCAATAATCAGGGTCGGCTTCTCAGCGGGTGTGTCGCTGAGTGGGGAAAATTTGTTTGAAACGCAGACGGGTTGGTGGTGAACTGCGGGCTGAAATCTAGAGCTATGCTTCCTACGAACTGTCACCCAGCCGGCCTGCTTACCCGGCTGCTTCTGGAGGACCGCTAAGTGAACTAACACTATGTCTATGTGGCTCCGCGCTAGCAGAGGGGCGACTATCAGCTGGTCTTTCCATAGCACGGAGCCGGGACTCTAATTCTGACACCCTCGCCTCCAAAGCTACAAAAACACTACATTTATTACAAGTACCATTATCACTAAAGGAGGCAGAGGAATAGCTAAACAACTGACACAGAGAGCAGGAGATAAGGGGAGACTTAGTCAGAGACGGAGAAGCTGAAGTAATAGTAGGAGAGGAAGCCATTGTGGAGCTAAAGCTAGGCTAGGCTAAAGCTAGGCTAGCGCCCTTCTACCACGCCAAGAGAGCAAACCGTGAAACACGAGGAGTTCCCAAGCGTGATGTGCAGCAACAGAAAATGTTTTAAAAGTGCTTATGTGTTAGAAACAGATGTTACAGCAAAGAGATTAAAGATAAAAGCGAGAGAATCTGGAACAACAAACCGTTGCTCACGCAGTGAAAACAGGAAGTGATACAATACGCCTTACCGCAAACAGGAAGTGACGTAAGTTTTTTTTTTTTCATTAAACTCACCTATAACAGCTCCCTGCCTTGGTCTCTCTGCATTTGGGTCCTACCACCAACCCAAAACATGACAAAGTTTCTTCTTTGTAAAAAAAAAGAAGATAAATAAATAAAAAAAGATCTTTTACAAAAACATCACACTTAAACCTTTTTCAGGGTTTTCCTTGGAAAATAAGGAGCAGATAGAAGTCAGTAACAAATATTTTTCCCATCTGGTAGATTACCTAAAGAGAGTTTCTGGTTCTTTATATTATTGGTTATGATAGAGTTAAATATCTTATTATATCTGCAGTTCCATTATCTGCTGAGTTAGTCAGATCCTTTCCCCTTATCTGGTCCATTCTCCATCTTCCATTAGGTTCTGTTAATTCCCTGCACCTGCCAGCTCTTTACCCCTCCTTTCCCCGCAGCCTGATTGCATCCCTCAGTTCACCTGTGATTAATTATCCATCCGTTGTTTCCTTCCCTCTCTTCCATTTTAAATTCGGTTATCTCTGTGAGACACCATGTCAGGTCTTTCGTCCTCATCTGTGACGCTACACTGTTCTCAGACTTTCCATAGTCTTGTCACCTGTAGCCTGTGTTTTAATAAGCATCCTTTATTTACAACATGCGACTCATGATCTCTCATCTGTCTTGTGGTCCAACCACCTCAACCCGGACAGTAGGACCTGACCACAATTTGGACCAAGCAGGCAGGAGCTCCAAGGAAGAATACAATTCAATAAAATTGTATTTATATAGCGCCAAATATTAATACATGTCATCTCAAAGGACGTTACAAAGTCAAATTCAATCAAACCATACAGATTGGTCAAAAAGTTTCCTATCTAAGGAAACCCAGCAGATTGCATCAAATTTTGACAAGGAGCATTCACTCCACATGAAACAGCGTAGAGCCACAGGGACAGTCATCTGCATTGTCCATGGCTTTTGTGGTGGCCGCAATCCTGAGCAAGCATGAAGCGACAGTGGAGAGGAAAACTCCCCTTTAATGGGAAGGAAAAACCTCCAGCAGAATCAGGCTCAGTGTGAACGGTGATCTGACTCCACCAACTGGGGGATAGAGAAGACAGAGCAGAGACACAAAAAGAGAGACAAAATAGCACAGAAGCACACATTGATCTAGGAATCCTTTCTACATTATATGGTAATAGCAGATGATTTATCTTCCCTGGATGATGTCACAGCTAACAGAACGCCAGACCAGGTGAAGAAAAAACAAATGACAGAACAAAAAGCCAATAGAATTTTCTTCTATTGGCTCTTTTCTGTGACAGAAGGTGACTTACAGGGTTTTTAATAGTTGTTTGAAACTCAATTCAGAGGTCATATGTATCTTGATATGTTAAAGGAGCTATGAGTAAGATATTTACTGGGAAATCAACCTAAATCGTTCTCATGTCTCTCTTTTTGTGTCCTGTCTGGCAGTGTAAGCAATGAAAATTGTTGTCTTAATACCAAAAAGAGCCCAACAGATTTTATTTTCACAAGTGGAGCCTTACTGCTTTTGCCATAGTGCTCCACTTGATATATATATGCAAAAAGCTTTATTAGATTTTATGCTGGGACTATTATTTCATGTTAAATGGACATAGAAATGGTAAAGTAGAGGAGGAAAAAAAGGAGAGAAGCAAATGAGACAAAATGCTAAAAGGGAGGGGAAAGGGAGAGGCAATATAACATCCTCTGAGTCTGCTTCTATACCTGCAAAGAGAGGTATAAAAAGAACAGCACCGTGGTAGATGCCAGGAGGGGGGTGGTGGCCTAGCGGTTAGAGCATTGAGCTTGGGTTCCAGAGGTTCTGAGTTCAACTCCCACAGACTACCACTCTGGGTCCCTGAGCAAGACCCTTAACCCTCAATTGCTCCCCAGGTGCCGCACAGTGGCAACCCACTGCTCCCCAAGGGGATGGGTTAAGATGCAGAAGTGAATTTCTCCATTGTGAGATCAATAAAGTAAAATTATTATTATTATTATTATTATTATTATTATTATTATTATTATTATTATTAAGAGGGATCAACACAGGGAAAGGTGTCTCCAACATCCCAGGGAAGCGCAAAGAGGAGCCCCAGGAAACCCCCAAAAGCCACAACCCTGAAGTACTTGGGAGCCGCAGAGATGAGTCTGTGGGCTCCACCGGCAGCCAGCTACGCTGGAGTGAATCCAGCCAAGGGCCCAGAGACCAGAGGCCCAGGGGCACCTTGCCTCCCGTTGGGGGGCCCCGACATATCCACTGGGGCCCAGGCCCAGGGGAGCAGAAGCCAGGAGTGAATCGGTCCCTGCCTGAGCACCCAGCCTCAGACACAGAGGACCACCAACGCTCCAGCAGGTCAAGGCGCCAGCCAACGGTTCAAACTCAACCTGACAAAAACACAAACAGAAAACCACGTACACAGTCACACACTAGTGGCCCACATGTGAACAGTCCTACAAAAAAAGAGGGGGATGCAGTGCACACACTCGCACTGACCACACATATCCTATACCAGAGGGGTATCCAACCCACAAACCTGGGAGGTGAGCCCCAACATCAAGATGGGGGGCAGGGGGACCACAACCACAACCCGTTTTACCTTGGCCATCCTCCGGTCCTAACCCCCCACCCCGATCCCAGCCCACATGACCCACCGACCTGTTCA
The DNA here is from genome assembly GCF_011125445.2 of Fundulus heteroclitus. Taxonomy (NCBI): domain Eukaryota; kingdom Metazoa; phylum Chordata; class Actinopteri; order Cyprinodontiformes; family Fundulidae; genus Fundulus; species Fundulus heteroclitus. The sequence continues at coordinate 95,741 of NW_023396661.1, read as the reverse complement.
CCCAGAGATGGGGCCGACATGAACCGAATGGGCAAACCAACCAGAGCCCAAACCCTGAGGTGCTACCTCCCCCACACTCAGTCACAATTTTCTCCTTTCAAACCTAGAGGTACCGTCCAGAACTATATCGGTGCAGAGTGTACCCTGGTTTATGAGCCAGTGTTATGAGATTTCCCAGGATTCCCAACACAGAGTGCAACATTTGGTATTTTATATTGGTATTTAACATGGTAGCCAGTAAGACAAGCAGACCAGAAATAGAACAGAATGAAACATGATATACCTATCCTGTGTTAGTAAAAATTCAGAAGGGTTTTACGCTGCATAAACATCATATTAGATTGCAATCCTATAGCAATGCAGCAACAACTAAATAAAATATAGAATATAAATAGAATATCTAAAAGAGTAATATGTCATAGTTAATTGGGTAAAATTGCCAGAAAGCATCTGAAGATCAACAAAAACAGTGAAAGATTCTTGGCAAAACAATAGATATTTATTGTAAAGTCAAGTTTAAAGATGTACCATGTACATTTTGAACCAAGTATTAGCTTATTTTGAGAAAATAATTATTGTTCTGTACAATATACAGCATTTGACACATATTGATGCTCCGTGCGGGCTGCCCTTCTCAAAAACTCGCATATGCAACTTGAGAGTGTCTGATCTATCACTGAATGGATCACATGACCAATGGTGGTGGGAAGGGTATGCAGGCGAGGGGGGGGGGGGGGCTCCTGAAAATGGCTGTGCCCCCATTCATGCCCCCCCCTCCCGAGCCCGGCATCGTTGATAGCTAGAGATGCATATTTTGTTGTGGGTTGTTTATCTGATCCTAAGTCAGATCAAATTATGGCTTCTATGGCTGCTCTGTGTGCTTGCTTGTCTATCAAACTGACCCTGGACCTGCGCCACATGTTGTGTAGAAAAAGCATTACCATGGACCTGCAGCCATTGTGTAATTTGATTGGTATGCATTACCTGGATCGCTGGCCAGGCTCTAGCTACAAGCCACTGGAAAGAGTGAACAAAATGGACTGCTTTATTTTCCTGAACGCTAAAAAACAGTAACCCTTGTTCATTGCCTCATCAACTCAGTGGATAAAAACATAAGGTTTACTAGACAAGATGCCAAGAACAACATGTTGCCTTTTCTGGACTGTGCAATACACACTCAGAAACTCAACACTGAGATTTACCAGAAGCCCACATACACATACCAATATCTGCATTTTGACTCACATCACCCAACTGGAGCGCAACCTCTCTGTTATCATAACTCTGAGTTACCAGGCTGACAAAATCCCCTCTGCCACAGAGGAGAAACCAAAAAACACAAGCACATCAGGAAATCACTGCAAGCTTGTGGGTACCCAAAATGGGCCTTTGTCAAATCAGCAAACAAAGCTGGCAGAAAAAAACAACACTGCATCTAACACAGGATAAAACAGAGACACAAAAACATTGTCATTCCATATGTGTCAGGAGTTTCTAAAAAAAACTCCTGGCACATATAGAATGAAAGTAAAATTTTCTCCAAACACAATACATACAGTAAATTTCAAACCTAATAATACTCTCAGACAAAAATTGTTCATCCCAAAGACAGAATACCTAAATCACAGCTAAGCAGCATTGTGTATGTGGTCCAATGCAGCAAGGACTGTCCAGACTCCTATATTGGAGAAACTAATCAATAGCTACATAAACGCATGGCACAGCAAAGGAGGGCCAGCATCTCAGGGCAAGATTCAGCATTCCACTAGCACCTCAAGAACAAAGGGCACTCTTTTGAGAACAATGATGTCCAGATTTTGGACAGGGATAACAGATGGTTGGAAGGAGGGATGACAGAAGCCATCTTGATCAAAAGAGAAAAGCCATCATTTAACAGAGGGGAAAGATTGTGTTTCCAACTCCCTAGTCGGTCACATTCCAAAGAGATTACATCAGCAGTCTTGTCATGATTTAGGTGTACTCCACTCACACCAAGTACCGTATTTTTCAGACAATAAGGCACACTTAAAATCCTTATATTTTCTCAAAAATGTAAGGTACACCTTATAATCGATTTTTTTGTAGTACAATGCACTCAAAAATCTGTTAAAATATGTAAGTACGACTTTGGTAAGCACGAAGCTACTCCGCTCAATGGATATTCAGAGCATTATGGTATTCTGTGTCACTACCTGATCAGACCCCTGAGCAGTCTACAAGACTTGCCTGACTGTAATGTCGAAACTAGAAGTACGATCATGTAAAGACCCCCACATTTTCAGGTGTAGTTCACTCCGCGGAGGTCCGCACGTACAGAAGGTACATGCAGAGCAAATTTTTTTCGACTTCTCTGTGGCAAGAAGTCTTTACATCGAACTGTTATATGTGACGTTAAGCTTGATAGGCTGAGCTGGTCAGCTTACCAAGCCGGGCGGAACCAGGAGGATACACCACTTGTTAAAGAATTGACCTGGTTGCGGTCACCCTATGTTCTTTGCCTGAATATAGATTTCCAGACACCAGAGTGCCCGTTCATTCCTCACACAGACATTAAGTAGGACCAATTGTGTACACCCATTCAAGGGCGTGCACAGTATGTTATCAGAGTGATGAAATATTACTAGGTTAATATTGAATTAACCTAGTAAGTTAATTCAATATAAGAATTTATATTGGCCTCATGTTTGAAACAGGGCAGTGTAGGGATAGAGCTGTGTACGCGAAGGGGCGGAGTGATATTACACACTTAGGAAGAATATTTAGTGCACCTTATAATCCGGTGCGCCTTATACGTGGACAAAGACACACATAGGCGGGTTAATTCACCGTGCGCCTTATGATCCAGTGCATTTTATGGTCTAAAAAATACAGTAATTGTTTCTAACGACCTAGGACAGTGACGGGTGGGTAATTGATTTGCAACTGACTTAGAATAGGATGATGGGCCTCCATGTCCTGTAAAAACAGCAGTGCGCCAACTGCAGGTTGCTCAAGTCCGAATCACCAGAATTGACAAAGACTCCTGGATGGGTATTGAAATGTTTTCAGAAAGAACTGAGGGAAAGCCCGGTTGCCTCCGATTTAAGCCTGTTTCCTTTGTCATTATGGTTACATAATGGCAATAAAAACTCTTGTTTTTTATCTTCACCCAGCAAGAAATGAGGTGGAGGTTTACTGTAATAAGCATCAGCAGGATCCTCTGAGGAATAGAGAGTAGAGAGCATCCCTCTTGTTTACCACATTTTCTAGGCCAATTCAATTGGGTTGTTTAAAGGTGCAGTAATAAAAATAAATGAACCATAGCAATTGATCACAAAAAGATAGGACTATCACAATTAATTCCTTTATATTTCTGAACAATATGCGTAATAAAATATAAACTAATTGAAGAAAGATGGTTTTATTCAAAATAAAACACAAATACTATTTATGTATAAAGTATTACTAACTGAAGTATTAATACTGACAAGACAAAAGATGACTGTCAAAGGATGATGCTATATGTTCCTCTCTTATAAAGAGGTTCTTTATTGTTTGCTTCGACTTAGCTTGAACTTCTTGTTTGATATTTGTTGAATCATTAAAAGCAGTTAGTTAGCAGACAGTAGTATGCATTCCAATTTTTAGCCAATATATCCTGGGATCAGTAAATCCTTCTATCTACATTGCTATTATTTGCTGGGTCAAATTTCCTTGGACCCTCTTATAAAAACTCTGGACCCCCCTTGTTTGAGCTCAGACTGCCATGACCACAAAACAAAACAGATATGACACTTACCTGACATACTTTTGGTTCTCTCATGTTGGATTTAATCTAGAGCAGGGGTTGGCAACCTTTACCACTCAAAGAGCCATTTGGACCCATTTCACACAGTAAAGAAAACACTGGGAGCCACAAAATCCTTTTGAAATTTTAAATGAAATAACGCTGCACATAAGGGCTTTTTTGCAACAGAATGGACCCGCACCAGAACCAATGCACCTCTGCGCTTGTACTTCTACTGTTGTTTTATGGAAATCATCAACTCTGCTAATGTCAGAGTTTTTATTTTGAATAAAGCTTGGTGCGAGTAAACGCACATCATGGTCGGACTATTTGATTTTTAGCCCATATAAATGGTTCATCCGGAATACTTTCTTTCCTTTCAATCCGAACACATTTTAATCACATCTGCGAAAGTGAACGAGCTCCTGGCATTAACAAGCTAACAGCTGCATTAGACAAGCTATCAGACCTTCAGGCAGCACCTGCAGCTTGAGTTCAGCCGCACAGGACTCCGCTCACAGCCTCGAGCTGTTCGCTTTTCCTCACTTTGAAAATGAACAAACGTCAGAGATAAAAACGACTCTTACCCTGGTGTTTATCTCTCTTCACCCTCATCAATGACTCCATGTTATTTAAGGTCACCGTGTTGCCCTTGTCATTTGTAGAATTTACTACAAAAAAGCAGCATTTGAAAATGCCGCCTCAACTCCGCCTCGCTGTGTTTATGTCACTGCAGCCAGTGAACTACCAGTTCTTCTTCTTCTTCTTCTTGAGTTTATTGACGATGAGCAAAAATCTTTTCAGTGTGCATTACCACCACCAACTGGTGAGCAGTGTTCGTCAGCCAGCATTGACGACTGCCTGTATGAGGTACACAGCTCCGTGACATAATTATTTTCAACACCTAAGCCGCATCAGAGCGATCAAAGAGCCGCATGCGGCTCCGGAGCCGCGGGTTGCCGACCCCTGATCTAGAGGGTTGAATGTGGCCTTGTCTTTACAAGACTTATGAATATGTGGGTCCAAAGTGGTCTGCTATCAGATTCCAAAACATGGAAGGAGACTGTATACTTTTTGAGACAGTGGGAATAGTGTATAAAATTTAGATCTTTTTGAAAATGATATGAAAGATTATATTTAATATTTCAGCATTTTATAATTATCTATGTAACTAATCAATATACTAAATTGGCACAATGAACTGGTTAGTTTTAGAACTGATGGAGTTTGGAAACAGGTATAAAACTGTTAATTAAACTGGCAGGTTAACTTTTCAAAGCCCTTTCTACTCTACAGGTAATCCTACCCCCGCCAGTGTAACCTACAAGTCTCCCATCATGAAGAATCCTGATGTTCGCAGTGCCATCGAAGGTGTGAAGTACATTGCTGAAACCATGAAATCAGACGAAGAATCTAACAATGTAAGAAAGTGTCTGCATTTATTAATACTGTATTTATACATTGATGAGCCGTTAAAAATCTTGGTTTAAGCTCTAAAAAATTTAGAAGCAATTTCCACCTGAAATTAAATTCCTGATACCAATCAAATACAACTCCATAGCTACAAAGTACAATTGTAATCTTTTGTTATCTGTGTAATAGTAAGACATATTAAATAATATTTTTCTAGATGGACCACTATTGCAACTGTTCCTTTTCTGGGAGAAGCATCTGTTCTTCCTGTGTGAAGTTGCTTTCTGTTCTGTCTCTCTTGGAGGTCGGTTTTGTTTTTCTCTCCTCTCCAGCCCCCCCACCCACACCCCCCCCACCCCCCCGCTCCCACTCTCCTGCTTCTGCTGCAATGTCTTGTCTTTCTGAGCACTTTCTTACTATATACCAAATTCTGAAAAACATGGATCTGATAAGCTCGTGACCATAGATGAGGGTAGGAACGTAGATCGACCGGTAAATCGAGAGCTTCGCCTTTTGGCTCAGCTCTCTCTTCACCACAACGGACCGGTACAGTGCCCGCTTCACAGGAGATGCCGCACCAATCCGCCTGTCGATCTCCCGCTCCATCTTCCCCTCATTCGTGAACAAGACCCCAAGATACTTGAACTCCTCCACTAGGGGCAGTACATCCTCGCCAACCCGGAGGAGGCACTCTACCCTTTTCCGGTTCAAGACCATGGTCTCGGATTTGGAGGTACTGATTTTCATCCCGGCCGCTTTACACTCGGCTGCGAACCGCTCCAGTGAGAGCTGTAGATCACGCCCTGATGAAGCCAATAGGAGCACATCATCCACGGATGTCACGGATTCTGTGCATAAAAGTTATGAACAGAATCGGTGACAAAGGGCAACCTTGGTGAAGTCCAACTCTAACCGGAAATGATTCCGACTTACTGCCGGCAATGCGCACCAGACTCTGACACCGGTCATACAGAGACCTGACCAGTGTTATATAAAGTACTGAAATCTCGGAGTCAAGTAAAAGTATAAGAACCTCTCCAAAATATGACTTTGGTAAAAGTCCAAGTCACTGACTGAAATGTTACTTGAGTAAAAGTCTTAAAGTATCTGAAATGTCTTGTAAAAATAGATGTACTCAAGTAATGTAATGAAAAGTATAAGTAAAAAGTAAAACAAAGCAAATGCAGTTTGAATGACATTTTTTAGAATTTGGTAAACTTTGAAAGTCAAATTCACTTAAAATAATATAAACAACTAAGTGCAGGAGAAATTTAGACCAAGTTTAGACAGAAAATACAACCTTTTTGTAAGCTTTCAGTTTTCCTTCTTCAAGCAAGGTCAGTGCTATGCAACCAACACACAACCAAGTGCAGGCAAAGGGGGTGTATACTAAGAACATGGTTAAGTGATAAACCAGGCTTAGTTAACCTACAGGAAGTGGTAAACCTGCTAATAGATACACCTGCAGGCCGGCCAGCTGACAGCTTTGCTAGGGCCCGGGACAACACAGTCTTTTTGGGCCCCCCCTCTACACCTGCCGCCAACACACCACACACACAAATCTCTGTATTTTATACTGGATATTTTCAACCCAGCTATTGAATTTAGTGCACTAGATGATCTTTTCTTCATAAGTGAACAGAAAGCACTGCAGCCAAAATATGGCCTTTTTTAACCTGCTGTATATCAGCCAGCCCATAACAATTTTCCCTTCCATTGCAGGAGGTAGAATATGTTAGATACTTTGGGAATTCTCTGCCCTCTGAATCTGCTAGCTCTGGCCCTGGTTTATACTAATTTATTAATGGACAGTGTGGAAATCTATGATCTATGAATCTATGAATCTATAAAACCAATGTAAATTGCGTTCCTTTGTTTTATTTGTCTTTATCCTAATTCTAGAAGTGGAAATAGTCAAATGAATAACACTATTATTTTGTGGAACCCTAATCATACTATTATAACCACGCAAAGGTCTAAACAAGAGTAGCAACTGCCTCAAATGGTCGAAAATAAATGAAAGCAAAAATAACAACGAAATAATGGTAAAAGTGACACCCTTACCTTTTTTAGACGGCTGTGGCTAAGAATCTGAATTTTTATGACCTATAGTCTTTGCTTTTCCATCTTTCCAGCAGTCTTCAGACCTCCTGCCTGGCACAGAATATTTCGTTTTATAGAGGAGATTAGGTTTTTGTTGATAAAATGTTTTATACTTCAGAATTAAATGCTATTTTGAGATGCTAACGTTGTTTACTTACATTTCTCAAGTTCAACGATTCAAAACTCTCTCTGCTGCTTCTGTTCAGAACACTCAGCAGCTTTCTCCTATTTTAGTGCCGATAATATTTAGTTTCTTAACTGGGACTAGTTTCGTAGTCTAGTATCCCAGTTAAAATCAAGACTGAAATCTCTTGCTCGAAGCACGTACGCACATGCACGCACACACGTAATAGAAAACAGCCAATCAGGAAGAGGGAAGGCGGGATTTAAGACAGCACAACCAATGAGAGTGGAGTTAAAGGGGGGTCTCTACCTTGTCAATCAAAGGCCAGGCGCATTAGTGATTGGTTGCGTGGAGCCCCCGCCCCCAGGCGCCACCCCCGCTGGCGCACAGCAACTTTGAAATGACACGCCGAGCGCTTCAAACAGAGGCGTTCCGGGCGACGTCTGGCTGAGCCAAACCAACACTTTTTTTGTAACGAGTAACTAAACCAAACTTTAAAAATGTATCGGAGTAAAAGTATGCAATTAAGTACGGAAATATAGTGAAGTAAAAGTAAAAGTAATCAAAAATGTTATACTTGAGAAAAGTATAAAGTACTCCAAAATATACTTAAATACAGTAGTGAAGTATTTTTACTTGTTACTATACAACACTGGACCTGACAGCCCTTATTAAAGGGCCCGGTACTCCATACTCCCAGAGTACCCCCCACAGGATCCCTTGGGGGACACGGTCAAATGCCTTCTCCAGGTCCTCAAAACACATGTAGACTGGTTGGGCAAACTCCCATGCCCCCTCCAGGATCCTGCTGAGGGTGTAGAGCTGATTCCTCTATAGTTGAAACACACCCTCCAGTCCCCCTTTTTAAATAGGGGGACCACCCCCCCAGTCTGCCAATCCAGGGGAATTGCCCCCGATGTCCATGCAATGCTGCAGAGCCGTGTTAACCAACACAGCCCCACAACATCCAGAGCCTTAAGGTACACCCCAGGGGTGGAATCTCATCCACCCCTGGGGCCTTGCCACCGAGGAGCTTTTTAACAACCTCGGCAACCTCAGCACCAGAGATGGGAGAACCCGACTCAGAGTCCTCAGGGTCTGCTTCCGCAATGGAAGACATGTTGGTGGGATTAAGGTGGTCCTCGAAGTATTCTGCCCACCGAAGCACGACGTCCCAAGTCGAGGTCAGCAGCACACCACCCCCACTATAAACAGTGTTGGTACTGCACTGCTTCCCCCTCCTGAGACGCCGGATAGTGGACCAGAATCACTTTGAAGCCGTACGGAAGTTTTTCTCTGTGGCCTCTCCGAACTCTTCCCACGCCCGAGTTTTTGCCGAGCTGCCTGCCGCTTCGACTGCCGGTACACATCAGCGGCTTCCGGAGTCTCACAGGTCAAAAAAGCCGGGTAGGACTCCTTCCTTAGCTTGACGGCTTCCCTCACCGCTGGTGTCCACCAGCGGGTTCGAGGGTTGCCGCCGCGACATGCACCGACAACCTTGCGGCCACATCTCCGACTAGCTGCCTTAACAATAGAGGCACAGAGCATGGTCCATTCAGACTCAATGTCCCCCGCCTCCCGTGACCGAAAGAACGAGATCCCGGATACAAACGGCCGAAATGAGTTTTCTCCGTAGTGTGTCTGGGCTCTCCCTTAGAGATAGGGTGAGGAGCTCAGTCATCTGGGGAGGACTCAGAGTAGAGCCGCTGCTCCTCCACGTTGAGAGGAGCCAGTTGAGGTGGCTCGGGCATCTGGTTAGGATGCCTCCCGGATGCCTCCCTGGTGAGGTGTTCCGAACACGTCCCACCAGAAGGAGACTGGAGGGACTATGTCTCCCGGCTGGCCTGGGAATGCCTTGGGATTCCCCCGGAGGAGCTGGCCCAAGTGGCTGGGGAGAGGGACGTCTGGGCCTCCCTACTGAAGCTGCTACCCCGCAACCCGACCCCGGATAAGCAGAAGAAAACGGACAGACGGATGGTAAGCTGGTCTCTCAATGCTATTGATCACATTTTTTCGACGGGTAGGCAATGAAAGGGGGACACGTCCGGTCCTGATTTGACTCATTTTGTGGGATACACCCTATGTTCTTGGATGGAAAAAGGTGTGTGTGACTTTGTCATTCCTGGACGTTTGAAACGTTTTCATGTTTGGATTCAGGATGCTTGGATTTCTACTTATTGGATTTGGTGGATTTTTGATGTATCAGCAAATACAGCAGATGTCGGTAGCCATTTGGCCTTGATCAGGCTGCCAGCTGCATATGACACGCTCACTAAGGTGGTGAACAGACAGTTCTGGAAGGTGGAGAAGCAGAGCCAAAAAGCTGGATGTGCTGGTACGCAGACTGGCTTCGGTGGTTGTTATAAAGCCCAACAATTTGGAAAATTGGATTTCACCATTTGGAGCCAGCAAAAGACTTAAAGCTGACAGGAAAGTCAGTGCAGCTTGTCTCACAACAAATAACATATTTGGATTATGCCCTCCCTATCTAATCACTCCTGGATTGTTATGGCGGAGAATGCTCAGAACAAATGCATTGAGGACGTCAGCACCACAAAGACCATCATCACCCGAGCAAACCAACGACCCTGGATCACTGAGGAGCTCCGTCAAGCGCTAAAAGCACGGAACTCAGCCTTCACGTCTGGTGAAAAGGAGGCACTGAGGACATTGAGAGCCAACTTGAACCGTGGTTAGCGAAGCGGAACCACAGGCAGAAAATCCAGCTTTTCCATGAGGCCAGCAACACCAGGAGCATGTGGAAAGGCATACGGGCGATCACTGAATACAACACGCCCTCCCCCCGGTGGGTGAAGTTGATGCTGACTTCCTTAACAGACTAAATAACTTCTTTGGGAGGTTTGAGGCACTAAACAGCACTCCAGCAGTGAAAGCTGTTCCCCATCAGGAATAGGAGGTCCTCCGCCTTGACACTGCCGAGGTGTGGAAGACTGTGAGGAGAGTCAACCCGCGGAAGGCCCCAGGTCCCGACAACATACATGGGCGGGTGCTCAAGGAGTGTGCAGGTCAGCTGGCTGGTGTCCTCACAGACATTTTTAACACCTCGCTGGACCAAGCCACAGTGCCAGCATGCATTAAGTCTGCCTCCATCATTCTGGTGCCGAAGAAACCTCAAGTCACCTGTTTCAACGACTACCGGCCTGTTGCACTGACTCCCATCATGATGAAGTGCTTTGAAAAGCTGGTAAAGGAACACATCATCTCCAGTCTCCCCCCAACATTCGACCCGTTCTAATTTGCCTACTGGCGGAACCGCTCCACTGAGGACACCATCTCCTCTGCTCTTCACCTGAGCCTGGCACACCTGGAGGAGAAGAACACGCATGTGCGGATGCTGTTCCGGGACTTCAGTTCAGCGTTTAACACCATCATTCCACAGCATCTGGTGGGAAAACTGGAACATCTGGGCTTCAGCACACCCCTTCGTAACTGGCTGCTAGACTTCCTCACCAACAGACCTCAGTCAGTCCGGGTCGGACAGAACACCTCTGATGTCATCACCCTCAGCACGGGCTCCCCTCAGGGCTGCGTCCTGAGCCCCCTGCTGTTCACTCTGATGACACACGACTGCGTCCCCAGTCCAATCACATCGTGAAGTTTGCTGACGATACAACGGTGGTGGGCCTGATCAGAGATGACAACGACCAGGACTACAGAGAGGAGGTGGAGCAGCTGGTGGGCTGGTGCAGAGAAAACAGCCTGATCCTGAACGTGGAGAAGACGAAGGAGATCATCGTCGACTTCAGGAAGAACCAGCCTCACCACGCTCCACTGCTCATCAACAGCTCAGCTGTGGAGGTGGTCAGCAGCACCAAGTTCCTGGGTGTGCACATCACGGACAACCTCAGCTGGTCTGTGAACACCACGTCACTGGTGAAGAGGGCACAGAAGCGCTTGTACTTCCTGAGGAGGATGAGGAGAAGCCCACCTGCCCCCGCCCATCATCACAACATTCTACAGAAGCACCATACAGAGCATTCTGACCAGCTGTCCCTCTGTGTTGTGTGGAGGCTGCAGAGCCTCCGACTGGAAGAATGTGAGGAGAGTGGTGAGGACAGCAGCAGGGATCATCGGGGCTCCTCTTCCCTCCATAAAAGACATTTCATATCAGCGCTGCGTGTCCCGAGCCCGTAACATCATCAGGGACCCCTCACACCCCCACTATGGACTGTTCTCCCTGCTGCCCTCTGGGAAGAGGTTCCGCAGCATCCGCTGCAGGTCCATCAGGTTCTGCAAAAGCTTTTTCCCTGCTGCCATCAGACTGTTGAACTGCTGTTGAACTGCTGAACTATAACCCATAAACTCTGCACAACATTCGCATATTTGCACGTTTTGCATCATTGCATTTCCATTCAGCATTACAAATGCTGCCGAACTCTCAGTTTTTAAATGCATTCTTGCACAAATGCCCTTTGCACAATCAAATTCTGTACATAAATTTTTTTTTTTAAAATACTCACCTGTACACTGTGACTTTCTCCTGCATTGTTTACATTTCCATTGTTTTTACTTTTAAATCACTGCTACACCTTATACTGTATTTTAAATCTACTGTAATTTACAAGCTGTATTCTTGCACAAATGCCCTTGCACAATCAATTCTGCACATACAAATGGTTTTAAAAATACTCACCTTGACACTGTGACTTCTCCTGCATTGTCTACATTTAAATTGTTTTTACTTTTAAATCACTGCTGCACCTTATACTGTATTTTAAATCTACTGTAATTTACAAGCTGTATTCTTGCACAAATGCCCTTGCACAATCAATTCTGCACATACAAATGGTTTTAAAAATACTCACCTTGACACTGTGACTTCTCCGGCATTTTCTACATCTAAATTGTTTACTTTTAAATAACTGCTGGACCTTATACTGTAAGTCTGTTATCTAAACCAAAGCTAGTCTTTTAATTAAGCTAAAAAGTTGCTTTTTAAAACTTTTTATTTGTAGAATTTGATGTTAGTACCTGTGATAGACTGGTGACCTGTTCAGCGTGTACCCCACCTCTTGCCCATTGACAGCTAGAGATAGGCGCCAGCACCCCTCGCGACCCTACAAGGGATAGACATGTTAGAAAATGGATGGATGGATTATGTTAATACCATTAGTCTTTACTCAAATATTTCTCAAATATAAATGTGAATACAGTTTTATTATGCGAATACATTTTTCCCATAATAGTTAATTCTTTACAGTGTTAACATATTTTAACAAAGCCAAATTTGAATATACCTTATCACAAATGTCTCTCTTCTCATTTAATTGCAGGCGGCAGAAGAATGGAAGTTTGTGGCCATGGTTTTGGATCATATCCTCCTGTGTGTCTTCATGGCTGTGTGCATCATTGGAACGCTTGCCGTCTTTGCAGGAAGACTTATTGAACTCAACATGTTATGAAAACTTAACCCACAAAGGAAGATATGTATGATAAAATTAAAACCATTGCGTTGAGAGGCATCTGCGGAGCTGATAGCTAAAAAAGCTCTAACATGCTCTGGGCTTTTGAGCTTGTGTACTAAGCCTCGTGATACTTAACTAACAAATACATATTCTAAATATACAGACATACTACCTATTATTGTCATAAATGGATTTGAGTAGATTATGACTGCAATTTTATTGGTATCAGAGGATGCATTTTAACTCTTTGGTGTAAATGATTTAATTATGGTTTCTTTTGTCAGTTTGAAAAGTTGTGTGCTTTTGATCTCCTGATGCAGGCAAATTATTTTCTGACCAGGAAGTTTTACTTATTGGCTTTGCCTGATTCATGTATTTTACTCCATATGTAGTTGTGGTTACAAATTTATTTGATGTTCAGGAAACAAATGAAATGGAAATCATTAAAATATAGCAAGTCAAGGCACATCAGGGGTCTCTCCTAAGCTTCAAAATTTGATATGATTGCTGTGGGTGTAATAACACTGTACTAGCTGCAGCAATAAACTGCTTATCTACATTTCTTATCTCACGTTGTGTTTCACTTAATCAGTTGTACACAAAACTGTGTAATGTTTTGGTTAAATCGCTAGTTTAGAGTTTAAATGTATAAGATCAATTATACACAAATTACTTGCAATGGTACTTGTGGTTGGCCTGGTCACTGCATTGTAGTGCCATTGAGCCATGATGAGAATAATAAAATCAGATTGGATTGTAAGTAACAGAAGTTTGGGACTCTCACAGGCACTAAAGACCTCCCCTCTCGGCAGGGTTCCATCAGTGCTATAAAACTTTGCTTCCACAGGACAACCCCTCAGACTTCACTTCCTGCCTGGGATTCCGGAGGAGAGGGGCAGGGGAAACCAGCCCCCCTGAGAGCCACATGGGACTCAGTCTCTCCACTTCTTGCCTGGGGGTGCTGGAGGAGAGCGTGGCTGGGGCCACCCAACCAGACCAGCCAGCCAGGCGGGCCTCACATAGACTTAAGGCAAGAAGTCCTCTGTGGACCCAACTGGGTTCAGAGATCTGCAGACTAGAATCAAAGCTAAGTTTGCAGTCTAACTTCTGCGCAACCAGCAGCTGAAGTAAAGAATACCGAAACAGGAAAAGCTGACTCGAGATGCGGATCAGTCGCCTTCCCTCACCAGAAAAGCTGAGAGCTCAGAGACTGCGTGCAGAACGTCGGGCCAGGTTACCCTCGACCATGTTTCGGCTAGCTCAGAGCCGCAGAGCTGCATGTCTGCTGCTGGAAATACCAACATTTTCCCTGGACCACTGCTCTTCCTTGGATGGCCAAAGTGAACCAAACTCACATGAGCCACCAATAGGTTCAGCAGAGAAACCACAGGGAAAGTTGAAGGGTTTGTTTGGAAAGCTTGTGTAATGCGTCCACATGGTGTTTTAAACACAAAGGGGCTGAGCAACATAGCTCCTGTAGCATGTCGATACCATGCCATTGCCTAGTCCCCCGGAGGTATAATCGCATTAATAAAATCCAGCGGCCCTAAAGTTAATGATTTTACTGAGTAAATCATTCTTTAAAATGTTATTTACTCAAATAATGTTTTTTGTAACTTGGGATTTGCATTGTGAATGGGTTGAAAAACATACCAAATGTTCTGAATTAGTGAAGCTAATTTAAGCTCATTCCATGTTCTATAAGGTGAACTTTGGTTCTTTAACTCAAATAAAATGTTATTCCATCAAATAATGTTTTGTTTAACTCAGGATTTGCATTGTGAAAGGGTTGAAACACATGCCAAATGTTGTTCTAAATTAGTTAAGCTAATTTAAACCCATCCCATGTTCCTTAAGTCAGATCTGCAGTGAACCAGGATTCACTGAATTATTCTGATGATGATCACCGCAATGGAACCTTTTGCTTGTACAAAGTTCCATAGCTTAGCTTCTTTTTATCTTCATTTTGCTTAGTAGTTAGTTAAGTTGCACGAGCCTAGTAGAGATTTGTTGATTGGTGTTATGGTGTTAATTCAGATAAACAGCATTATATAGTGATGTTCTCTGGATGTTCATTTTATTTCTGTTAATAAATTCTTGAACTTAAAGAGAAGTTGTCACTCCTCATCCTATGTGTATGCAGTTTGCTGTTAAAAGATCGGCAGTGCTTGAATCATCCCTTTCAACTAGCTCTAAACCTGATATCAGCTTAAGAGCTAATATCCACCGGACAATACCTAACAGGGGTAGCAGCTTCAGTAGGGAGGCCCAGACGTCCCTCTCCCCAGCCACTTGGGCCAACTCCTCCGGGGGAATCCCAAGGCGTTCCCAGGCTAGCCGAGAGACATAGTCCCTCCAGCGTGTCCTGAGTCTCCCTCTGGGTCTCCTCCTGGTGGGACGTGGCCGGAACACCTCACCAGGGAGGTGTCCAGGAGGCATCCTAACCAGATGCCTGAGCCACCTCAGCTGGCTCCTCTCGACGTGGAGGAGCAGCGGCTCTCAGATGACTGAGCTCCTCACCCTATATCTAAGGGAGAGCCCAGACACACTACAGAGAAAACTCATTTCGGCCGCTTGTATCCAGGATCTCGTTCTTTCGGTCATGACCCAAAGCTCATGACCATAGATGAGGTTAGGAACGTAGATCGACCGGTAAATTGAGAGCTTTGCCTTTTGGCTCAGCTCTTTCTTCACCACAACGGATCGGTACAGCGCCCGCTTCACAGCAGATGCCGCACCAATCCGCCTGTCGATCTCCCGCGCCATCTTCCCCTCATTCGTGAACATGACCCCAATATACTTAAACTCCTCCACTAGGAGCAGTACATCTTCCCCAACCTGGAGAAGGCACTCTACCATTTTCCGGCTCAAGACCATGGTCTCGGATTTGGAGGCACTGATCCTCATCCCGGCTGCTTCACACTCGGCTGTGAACCGCTCCAGTGAGAGCTGTAGATCATGCCCTGATGAAGCCAATAGAACCACGTCATCTGCGAATAGCAGAGAAGCAATCCTAAGGCCACCAAAACGGATCCCCTCAAAACCTTGGCTGTGCCTATGTAACCTGGTTGTATTTTTTTTTTTTTGTTATAATTACACAAAATGTTTTCATTTGGTTATTTGTATTGTCACTTACCTGACTGAAACACCTCTAGAAATTCTGTCACTGTTTTAACTGTGTTACTTTAAGAATGGAAGCCCCTCCTTTTTGGTTCTTCTTCTGTGGTATTGCCTTTAAATAGTTTGCACCCCTTAGGCCCTCCCCCTTTGTCATGTTGTCCTGCGGGAGAGGTGTGTGCTATTTATTTTTCCTCTGAATATATCCAGTTTATTTATAGATATATTAAGTTTATTTTTGTTATGTACTTCTGTTTTATGTAGGACTTGGAGCGGGCAGCCTATAACACGGTTGTATGTTGTTCTCGTCAGGTATGTGGCATAAAGAAGGTTTATTTTCTTTATTGTTGTGAGACATGGTTCGCCCCTTTTGTCATGTTGTCCTGCGGGAGAGGACTTGGAACGGGCAGCCTATAACACGGTTGTATGTTGTTCTCGTCAGGTACAATAAATCAAGAAACCGTCATTTTAAAGACAAACTGTGTCACGGCCTGATCACTTAAAACCAGCACAACGCAGAAAGGATCCGGTTACACTTGATGCCGTTTGACCCGCTGTAACGTCGAATCTCCGCTGCTGAAGCTGCTACTATGCTGCGCATTTCCCGCCTTTGAGGTCTGGCTCCGCCTGTTTTGCTGCACCGAGCGCCTTTGCCCTGCACTTTGACTGGCGTTGGTGTGCTGTATCCTGGCAACGAAGTAACTGTTTCTGTTGGTCTGTTTTGTGCACCTCGTTTTATTCAAGGGAGGAAGGGAAATAAGTAAAATAAAAAATAAAAAATAAAAAAGTAAAGTTATGAAACCAGTCTATTTGTTGCTCTTTGCCTGTGGATACGACTGGTTGTTTTTTTGTTTCATTTTTTTTTTTTTTTTGCTGACTGATACATGTGAGTTCTTGTGTGACTGTATTGTTTTTAGGCTCTTTAGGAATCTGCAGTCTCTTTATTTTTGACATAATTTTTTTTTTTGGTGCACAGTTCTTCATAGTGTTTATCTGTTATTTAATGAAATGTCTGACACTGAGGCACCTTTTAAGGGAGATGAAGTGGACTGGAAGGTCACTTTTAGTTTGGGGAGGGGCCAACATTACATGTCATTTGGAAGGGGTAGACCTATGCCTTCTAGTGCATATGAAAGTTCTGTTGATCAGTCTGTGATGAACCCTCCACCTGTACCTGCTGCTGCTTCTACACCCATTGGCAGGGCAAGGTCTGACGTTAGCCAACTTGTCTCTACTGAGGCGCTCAGTGGGGTGATTGCTGATTTGGCTAAACAGATAGGGGATGCTGTCACGACAAACCTCAGTAGACTAAGCTCACAAAGCCAATCACAGCCTCAGGCTGCTGACAGCCAACCCAGCGACCTGACTGATCAGTCACAAATGAGGGTTGTTGTTCAGTCTGATATCAGGGCGCCACCATATTTCAAAGGTGACCACACTGACACCTTCTCCATCCAGGAATGGGAGGGTCTGATGAGATGTTATCTGTCAAGAATAGGATGTGTGAGCCCTGTTGAAATGTGTGAGATTATCACATGTAGACTTATTGGGAAAGCCAGAGATGTGGTTCAGGTGTCGCTTCGCTGCCAGCCTCAGTCATGTAATGACAAGTTAGTTTCTACTGTTTTTGATATATTGAAACGCAACTTTGGTGAGCTGATCTTCTCCAGTTTACCAACGAGAGACTTCTATAACATCCTGCCTGTTGATGGAGAGACAGCCATGGACTACTGGATTTGATTAAACAAGTCTATTGAAGCGGTTGATGAGTGTTTGCGTAGGGGGGGGGAAACAGGTGGAGGATCCAGGAGCTGAAGTTGTTACAATGTTCATCAGCCATTGTCCTGACCCTGGTCTAGCTCTTTCCTTCCAGCTGAAACCTGTGGAGGAGTGGACTGCTGCTGAGGTCCAGAGTCGCCTTGATAACCGTGTTGCAAGCCTTAGGAGGCCGATGGTCACTACAAACAGGGCTGTTGGTTCGTCTGCAGGCCCTGTTCTCTCCTGTCTTCCTCAGCTTGGTGCTCAATCACCCAGTGCTGCGTTGTCAGCTGATGCGACACCATTTGTTGTCCGTAATCCCCAAGCTGCTTTAGCACGTGATCATTCTTCAGCTGCAGGTCCCTTGTATCAGCAGCCACAGCAGCATGTTGCTCCACAACCGACACCCTTTCAGAATGCAGGTCCACCCAAGCCAATTTTTCCCTCCAGTTCAGGAGTAGAACCACCTCATCAGATGGCAGAGATGTTTGATAAAGTTCTGTCTTTGTGTGCATCTTCTCTATGCACACAAACAGACCAATCTGCTACAAAACAAAGTGGTCAACGTGTGGGGCGTTACACACGTGGTTCTAAACGTCCTCAGCGTGCACCATGCAGGGTTTGTTGTTCGGAGGAGCATACAACACATTCGCAATGTAGATTGTTCAGACTGTGTCTCAACTGCTTTGGCTCAGGACACATTCAAAGGGATTGTCCTCAGCCTGCTCACCACACACCACAGCCGTCCTCCCAGTACCCTAGTTTAAACTAGAGAGCCCGTGTGATGAGAGTGGCAGCATGGGCAGTGTGGACAATACCCTCACAAATACACTGGATGCATACTCTGCTTACACTGAGTATTGCAATGCTTCACCTGAGAACGGTGAAGTGGTTTTCTTGGGGTCACAGAGAATTCAGAGGGCTAGTGATTTGTTCTATGCCTCAGTTTCAGTTAGTGACCGATCTACACTGAGGGGTATGTTGGACTCTGGGAGTATGTCATGCACATTGAGCGTGGAGGCAGAGAGCAAACTAAGAGCTGCAGGTGTTGATTTGATCCCTCTTTCAGTCCCAGAGAACGTGGTGCTCATTGGGTGTGGTGGCCTTCTCACTCAGCCTCGATGCGTCTATGAGTTCAACATTGAGATCTATGGCTTCGGATTTGCAGTACCAACATTTTTGATACCTGGCCAACATGATGAATTCATCATTGGTAGAAATGTGCTTCGGCCCCTTATTCAAAAAATGAAAACTGATTCAAGGTACTGGGAACTCATTACATCTAACACCGCAAACCCAGAGTGTGAGGAGTTTTTGCAGCTTCTGAGTTGTGTTTCACGATGGTCAAATTCTACTTTACCTGACAAGATTGGAACAGTTAGACTCAGACAGGCTGTTACCCTCCTTCCTCGTCAGGAGTATGTGGTTTGGGGAAAGCTTCCGTCCACTGCGCCACTGTCATTAGGAGGCACTGTGGTCATCGAGCCGTCATCTGCTCGTTCCACCCCAAAAAACATTTTGGTGGGTCGTGTAATCACACCCATGTGGGGGGATCGTTGGGTCCCTATGAAGGTTCTCAACCCAACAGACGAACCTTTGATACTACGCCGCAATGCTAAAATCACTGATGTCTTTCCGTGTGTTGCTGTGGAGGACTTTATGTTTAGTCAGGGGAGGTCTGAACTGTACTGCAACCATTCAGCTGTTTCAACAAACTCATCACATCACAGTGTTGATCCAGTACAGATGTTGAGAGACTGTGGCCTACATGACATCGACATAGAGAGCTGTGAGGTGTCAGATGAGTATAAAAGAAGCCTGGCAGAGCTTGTGTTTTTTTTACCAGGATGTGTTCTCCAGGGGAAAACTGGATTGTGGTGAAGCTAGGGATTTTGTTCATCGCATTCACTTGACTGATGACCAGCCATTTCGCTTGCCGTATCGACGCATACCACCAGCACACTATCAGCAGTTGAGGGAGGTCTTGTCTGAGATGGAGATGAAGGGTATCATAAGGAAGTCTATTAGTGAATATGCCTCCCCGCTTGTTATGGTGTGGAAAAAGTCTGGGGACATGAGGATATGCACTGACTTCCGCTGGCTTAATGCTAAGACTGTTAAGGATGCTCATCCATTGCCCCATCAGTCTGACTGCCTTGCTGCTCTTGGTGGGAATGCTCTGTTCAGCACCATGGACTTGACTTCTGGTTTCTACAACATCCCTCTCCATGAGTCTGACAAACATTACACAGCTTTTACCACGCCGCTTGGACTTTATGAGTACAACCGTCTCCCACAAGGTTTATGCAACAGCCCAGCTTCCTTTATGAGGATGATGCTTAACGTTTTTGGTGATTTGAACTTTTCCAGCCTCCTATGTTATCTAGATGACCTGTTGGTGTTTGCCCCTTCTGAAGAGGAATCGTTGAAGAGGCTGGAGATTGTTTTCTGTCGCCTGAGAGCAAACAACTTGAAGCTGGCACAGAAAAAGTGTCACTTTCTCAGGCGGTCTGTGAGATTCCTGGGCCATGTTGTGGAGGCTGGCGGTGTTTCTGTCGATCAGGAGAAGGTAAGGGTCATCTCTGGTTTTGAAAAAAAGGACCTCATGAAGGAAGATGGCTGCACTCCGTGCCAGAAAAAGGTGAGGTCCTTCTTGGGCATGATGCTGTTTTATCAGCACTTTATTCCAGCTTGTTCCCGCATTGCGAAGCCGCTTTACGCCCTCACCGCAGGTCAGAAACGTAAAGTAAAGAGCAAAGGAAACGGAAAAGTTGGAACGTTTCGTGTTCTGACTCCCCTGGACTGGACCCCAGCTTGTGAGAAAGCGTTTAGAGACCTTAAAGCTGCTCTCCTCAACTGTGTGGTGCTGGCACATCCTGATTTTGAGAAGCCATTTATTCTCTCAACCGATGCTTCTTTGGATGGGCTTGGTGCTGTTTTGTCGCAGGTCCCAGCTGATGGAGAGATTGCTAGACCTGTCGCTTTTGCCAGCAAGTCTCTCAGCCGCAGTCAGGCCAACTACCCTGCACACAGACTCGAGTTCCTAGCCTTAAAGTGGGCTGTGTGTGACAAGTTCAGCCACTGGCTGAAGGGTCACAAGTTTACTGTGTGGACGGATAATAATCCTCTCACATATATCCTGACCAAGCCCAAACTGGATGCCTGTGAACAGCACTGGGTCTCTAAGCTTGCTCCATTCACCTTTGAGATCAGGTATGTTCCGGGAAGGCAGAATGTGGTGGCGGATGCTCTGAGCAGGGCCCCTTTTGTGAAGCTCTTGGCTGATCGCCTTCTGTCAGAGCCTTGTCAGGAACTTTTGGAGCATGTCTGTGAGGTTCCTGATCATGCTGTACAGGATGTTTTCCGTTTAACCTGTCAGCTTTAATCATTGGACAGCTCTTCCTCCAATTTAGCTGACACATCCATGACCTGTGACGAAGTCTCCTCTCTTTTGTCATCTGTCTGCAGTGGAGATGCTGGCCAGGCTCAGCGTGCAGCATCTTTAGCTGGCCACCTGGACATGATAATCCCACACACTACAGGCCCATCACCAGTTCTTTCTCTAACTGACCTTGTCTCTCACCAGAAAAACGACCCAGTTGTTTCCAGAGTTGTCTTGTATGTAGAGCGGGGACGTCGTCCATCAAGGCGGGAACGCTTTTGTGAAAATCAACTGGCTTTGAAAATTTTGAAGCAGTGGGATAAACTAACATTGCTTAATGGTGTTCTTTACCGTGTCATAAAAGACCCTCTGACGAAAGGTAAACACTTTCAGTTTGTGGTCCCTGATGCTTTGAAGTCCGTGGTTTTCACTGGTGTCCATGATAATGCAGGTCATCAGGGCCAGCCTCGAACATTCTCATTGGCTCGTCATCGCTTCTTTTGGCATGACATGGAGAGAGATGTGCGAGATTATGTGAGAAAATGTCCCAGATGTATCCTCAGTAAAACGCCAGAGCCTGCTGTGAGAGCCCCTCTGGAGACCATCAGGACCAGTGCTCCGATGGAACTGGTGTGTATTGATTTCTGGTCAGCTGAAGACAGCAACAACAAGTCTGTGGATGTTCTGGTGATCACGGATCACTTCACAAAGTTAGCGCATGCTTTCCCGTGTCAGGATCAAACTGCTAAGAGGGTTGCAAAAAAGTTATGGGATGGGTTTTTCTGTGTGTATGGCTTTCCCCAGCGCATTCACTCGGATCAGGGCGCAAATTTTGAGAGTGAGCTGCTGGCTGAGCTTTTGGAGTTGAGTGGTGTGAGTAAATCGCGCGCTTCACCCTACCACCCAATGGGTAACGGGACTGCAGAGAGATTCAATCGTACTCTGGGCAACATGTTGAGATCTCTTCCTCCACGTTCGAAGCATAAATGGCCTCAGATGATCCAGTCTCTGACTTTCGTTTACAACTGCACAGTTCATGAGACCACTGGCTTTCCACCGTTCTATCTGATGTTTGGGAGGATTCCCAGGCTGCCTGTTGACCTTGTTTTTCGTAACATTCTTCATGATGACATCATTTGTGACTACCACTCTTACATCAAATCACTGGTTGAAGATCTGCGTTCTTCTATGTTAATGGCTGAGAGAACACCAGTGTGGAGCAGAAACATCAGTGTGACCAGTACAACAAGAGAGCAAAGGGTCACTCTCTGTCAGTTGGAGATCAGGTCCTGGTGGCAAACAAGGGTGCCAGAGGAAAGCGGAAGCTTTCAGATAAATGGGAACCTGTGATGTACACGGTGGTTGCATCCAAACCAGCTCTCCATATTTATCGTATCAGAGACCGTCATGGCAATGAGCGTGTGGTGCATCGGAACCTCCTTCTTGATGTGAACTTTTTACCTGTGGGAATGACCTTGGATGGCAATGTGGACTGCCATACTGACAGTGTGGTTAGAGTTCCCCTGGTTTCTGATGTAAATGCAACAGAATGTTTTAGCGAGGCTCCTAGTTCTGTTCCTGCTGAGCCTTCCCTACCCGAGTCCCTATCCTGCAGTGATGGGGATGACCGTACTGCTTCATGGGTTCAGGACGTGTCCTCGGCTCCATCAGTTGGAAATAGTGACTTGGCTCATGACTCTGAGAACTCCTCTATGGAAACTGGAGTACTAGCGACTGCTGGTTCTTTACCTCATCTTCCCAGTGATGCTAGTTCTGTTCATTCTCCAGACAGTGTGGGAGGGGATGTTGTTCACCGCCTGACTTCACGCTTTGGGAGGGTTATTAAACCAGTTTGTCGCTTGATAGAGTCCATGGCTCTCATTGAGGCGCTTTATGATAAAGATAATGTTCAACCTGTTATTGACGTGTGAGTTTACAAATTTTTGTTGGATAATTCCTATCATTGGCTAGGATTGTCCCTTTCTTAGTACATGCTTCAGTACCATCTATATGTTTACTCTGTACAGGGGAGGTGTAAAAGGCACCTCTTCGTATCCATGGGATACCGTGAGATTTCGCTAGGCGTCGAGCGATCTCTAGTCTCCTGACCCTATTGAAGGGTAGCTGTTTTGCTGATGTTACGTTGTTGCGGAAGAAAAAAAACTTTTGTACTGGTACTGAGTGTCTTTACACTGTTTTTTTATTTTGTGTAATTCCAGGGGGGTGAATGTAACCTGGTTGTATTTAATTTTTTGTTATAATTACACAAAATGTTTTCATTTGGTTATTTGTATTGTTACTTACCTGACTGAAACACCTCTAGAAATTCTGTCACTGTTTTAACCGTGTTACTTTAAGAATGGAAGCCCCTCCTTTTTGGTTCTTCTTCTGTGGTATTGCCTTTAAATAGTTTGTACCCCTTAGGCCCTCCCCCTTTGTCATGTTGTCCTGCGGGAGAGGTGTGTGCTATTTATTTTTCCTCTGAATATATCCAGTTTATTTATAGATATATTAAGTTTATTTTTGTTATGTACTTCTGCTTTATGTAGGACTTGGAGCGGGCAGCCTATAACACGGTTGTATGTTGTTCTCGTCAGGTATGTGGCATAAAGAAGGTTTATTTTCTTTATTGTTGTGAGACATGGTTCACCCCTTTTGTCATGTTGTCCTGCGGGAGAGGACTTGGAGCGGGCAGCCTATAACACGATTGTATGTTGTTCTCGTCAGGTACAATAAATCAAGAAACCGTTATTTTAAAGACAAACTGTGTCACGGCCTGATCACTTAAAACCAGCACAATGCAGAAAGGATCCGGTTACACCTAGAAATTCTGTCCATAAACATTATGAACAGAATCGGTGACAAAGGGCAACATTGGCGGAGTCCAACTCTCTGGTAAGGACTGGGGTGGTGGTCTGCCAATCCAGGGGAACTGCCCCGGATGTCCACACAATGTTGTAGAGTCGTCTTAACCAACACAGCCCCACAACATCCAGAGCCCTAAGGTACTCAGGGCGAATCTCATCCACCTCCGGGGCCTTTCCACCGAGGAGCTTTTTAACCACCTCGGTGACCTCAGCCCCAGAAATGGGAAAACCCAACCCAGAGTCCCCAGGCTCTGCTTCCTCAATGGAAGACGTGTTGGTGGGATTAAGGAGGTCTTCAAAGTATTCTGCCCACTGACACACGACGTCCCGAGTAGAGGTCAGCAGCACACCACCCCCACTAAAAACAGTGTTGGTACTGCACTGCTTCCCCCTCCTGAGACGCCGGATGGGCGTGTCCAATAAAACTGAAGAATATTTGAGTCACCTTGCTCTTTTGTTCTTTTGTTCCAGCAGGATGATAGAAACAGAATGTGGAACAAAAACTGTCAAAGTTGTAACCAACAATGTCACGTGATGCTAACACTGCTTTCTCAGCAGCAATAGTGCACAAACAACCAGGTAAACCAGCTGCAACTGCATCAAGCTTACTAGAATAATATGCCACAGGTCTCAATTTGTCACCATGAGATTGCAACAAAACAGATGACATGAAACCAGAGTTTTCATCCACCATTTAAATAAATAGTTTGTCAGACTTTGGTAAAGCCAGTACTGGTGCAGAGGACAAGGCTGCTTTTAGAGCAGAGAAAGCCAATTCTGCCTCAGACGTCCATGTGATTTTAGCAGCAGCTGTCAGTCCCTGTCTGTGTATTAAAGCAGCCAATGGAGATTCAAGCTCAGAGTAGTTTGGAATGTGAGCCCTGTAGTAACCTGTCATACCCAGAAATGACATCATTTGTTTCTTTGTGATTGGTTTTGGGATTTTTAGAACTGCTTCGATCCGCTAAAATGAGAACTTTCTGCTTTTATGTGAGAGAACATGGCCCAAAAATGTGACTTCCTCCTGGACAAACTGCATTTTTGATTTTGAGACCTATGGCCTTTTCCATAGAGATGTTTAAGCAGTTTTAAGGTGTCTGCCCTGCATTGATCAGCTGATTCTGCACAGATCAACAAATCATTGACGTATTGAATGAGAACAGTTCCAGAAGTCAGAGTTAAATCAGGCAAAGACTCCTTCAACGCGGTGTTATAAATGGTTGGACTCTCAGTATAACCCTGGCAAAGGCGTGTGAAACAATATGGTTTTCCATCGCACTCGAACGCAAACCAGTACTGGCTGTCCTTGTCAACTGGAACAGAACCAGGTCTATGACCGAAAAAAAACCTTACATTCAGGCGCGCCGTTAATCGGAAGTAGAGGGGTTCGCGATTAACGGCACGCAGGCCACAACGAACCGGTTGACAGGCCGAAGGTCAATGACGACTCTCCATTCAACAGGGACTCCAGGGGGCCTAATCTTTTTTACAGGGAACAGCGGTGTTCTCACAGGTGAATTTGGACATGGTACAATAACCCCAGCTTTGAGAATGTCAGGACTCAGCTGGCAGGGCTGTGCAGCTTGCTGCCAGCTCCGTTACCTCTGCTCCTTCACAGGTGTTCGTGGTTGGACGGTGGGCGGAGTGCGCACACCTGCAGCTCGTTCAGCAGCATCTGAGCGTTCTATAAGAACTGCGTCCGAACAGCGAGAGGACGCCAGAGTGTTTTCGTTGCGGTATGCGTGACAGCCTCGACCTCTAGCCCTCTCTTGTTCCCTGAGACTAATCCTTCGTTTGCTCTCTCTCAAGGTTTCCCTGTGTCTACGTGAACCCCGAATGACTCTAGAGTTCCTCGACTCGACCAGACGTACCTCAGCTCTGGACGCGAGTCACACAAACTCTCTCTCCGGTTCCTCTCGCTGCTCTGGATCCCTGGACGCCCTCGTTGCTGCTCGGACCCCCTCGCCCCGCTCTCCGTCGACCCGAACGCCTGCTCAAGACAATCCAGCTGAGTCCTCCTTATCGTCTCCCCGCTCGGTTAACCAATCCTCGTGGTAAGCTTACGTCTATAGCTTTATCTCCCATTTCTTACCTTCTGTTAATCACATATCCCTTACCTCCTAGACTGGTCTGGTCCCTTGGTCCCGGGATAAGTTCGAGCCGCCATCGTTTCCCGCCCCGCAGACTAGCGCTGCGCTCCGTGTGCTCCCGAGCTATTAATAAATCCTTGAATTCTGACCTGTGTTTCCGAGTGTGTTTTCTGCATGTGGGCCCGACATCTCAAGGCAAACATGACAGAGAAGAGAGTCAAAAACAGGGCGGATTCCCTCCAGAGCTTCCTTTTTCAATGGGTATTGTTTTTGACACGGCCTGTAATTAGATTTTGGAGTAATCACAACCAGTTCACGATCTGCAATAAGACCAACATCATATGAGCAGCGCACAATGAGTCTGGCAGCTTTGCAAGGTCTGTGTCTGCAGAGGAGGGAGTCTGTGTAGTTAAAAAGAGATGAGAATTGGAGAACAGCTGAACTGTGTGACGACAAACAACAACAGTGGGACAGTGTCTTTAAAAAGCATTCTGAGAAGGAGACACAAATATGTATGGGACATCAGTCTTCCTCCAGTCTGTGGCACGAAGACAACGCCTAACAAATGAGCCCACATCCTTCCATTCCATATTCATAGATTTATTCAACGGTATAAGTGCTGTTGAACCAAAAACTTGAAAAAGACAAGTTTAAGGTTTACAGATAGGGCTGCCGTGTTTTCATTCCATTACATGTCAGAAATGTCACACTACAGACTTTGCACCAAAAAAATTGACAGATTCTTTTTAGATTTTAGACTTTGTGGCCTTTTTCAGAGTTGTTGAAGCAGGTTTAAAGTGTTGGTCCTGCATTGATCAGCTGATTCTGCATAGAAAGCATCAATCAATTAAATGACAATAGTTCCAGGAGTCAGAGTCAGGCCCATCAGACACATGTGAAGTACATTGTAAGTCATCTGCAGTCATTATTATGTCACTGTCAGGTTTCACAGCTTTTACTGCTGTTAAAGATTGGGTTTACCGGCCTGCTGTTACATGTCTATTGAAAACCCAACTTACCCCAGTTCCGGATTTGGCCGCAAGTGAGAAAACATTAATCAAGAGGTAGAACAGTTTAAATGCATATTTAATTCATAAAAATTAAATATGGAGACAGAGTTTACATTTACCAATCAAGATGATTTTCCCGCGCGGTCGAGAAGTCTGTCTAAAGTCAGTTTTACCAAGACATTGCTTTTATCAACTTTAAAAAAACTCCTTCTGTTCGCTCAGGCGGAGGAGGACTGACCCCTCTCCTTCTGACCACCCCCTTGGGGGCAATAAAACTCCATGTTTATCTTACGCTGGAGCAGGGAGAGACAGACACCACTCTGCTTAACTAAGATATTTTCTTAACACTGCTAATAAGACAAAATGTTGAGGCACAGGACCAGCTGGAAGCTTCCATTCGTATGCATACAAAGGTTGATCTGGGGCCCAAAGTCATAGTCAGAGTCCTGAGTGTGAACCGTCAGTCCATCAGAGGTTGAAATGATAGTTACGTTCAATCTACACATCAAATCTCTACCCATAAGATTTAAAGGACACAGAGGAGACAGCAAAAAAGAATGAATGCGGAGTGGATCACTTGAAAGGAACAGAGAAACTTTCCCTAACCATTTCACCTGAAGCAGAGAGAATGAACATAAGGACCACTGAGCTTTGGCTGCTCCTTGATACATTTAGCAGATAAAACAGATTGCGTTGCACCCGAGTCAGCAACAAAAGTAATTTCTTCGCCCATCACCATCATAGAAAACATAGGCATTTTTTTTTTTAAACCAGGGGTCTGTGTGAAGATATGTGCCTGATGTAACAGTTGTGGCACATTCTAAGTTTGTGATGGCCTCTGTAAACAAATTATGTGGATCAGTAGAAGCAGGTGTGTGTGTGTGTGTGTGTGTGTGTGTGTGTGTGTGTGTGTGTGTGTGTGTGTGTGTGTGTGTGTGTGTGTGAAGCCTCACGGCCCTTGGCAGGTCTCTTCTCAACGAACTTGGCCTCTGGATCCAGGGTCCAATCCCCCACCTGTCAGTTGCCGGCAACAGGCTGCTGCGGTTCCTGCGGGCAGTAGGTTTTCCAATGTCCCAATTGTCCACAGTTGTGACATGCATAAGAACGGGACCACTGTCCACGCCCACGGCCTCTGCCCGACGCTCGGCCATGTCTTCTGTTGTGGTGTTATAATAGTGGATAATAAGCAGCCTCAAACGCAGTTCAGCTTCAGTCCTCTTTTACTCTCTGTTCACTTCTTCTTCTTCTTTTCACACATACAGCATAGCTTTCTCACATACATATACAGAGCTCCCCCTACTGTCCTTTTCGTGCAATTACAGAACATAACATTTTCCCTTTTCCTGAAGCAATTACTTACATGTAACATTTGTACTGCATAACGCAATGCAGAAAACTAGGTTTGTAACATTACCAGTTTTAATGTTAACCATAAGGTTGTAGTATGAACATTTACCTCTTTATTTTTAACTGTATTTTACCTTAGTAGAACAGTAGTATATCTTTTTGTCTTACAGAACACTAATACCAGTCTAAACAGTAGTGATTTACATACATTTTCATATTATCTTACAAAACCTGTCAACCATCTTGTTGCATTTCTGGATCTCTGACTTCTTCTCGGAACAGCAGCAGATTCATTTATGTTTCCTGGCAGTGCAATGGTATCGAATAAAGTGTCACTGTTTTGTTCTGAACCAGCCACGGTTTGTTTTGGGAAGTGTGCAAGTTTTGAAGCATTCCACTTGCGTCCGTCACTTAGTAAGAAAGTGTTTTGTCCCACTTTCTTCACGACAGTCCGTGGTTCTGTAAATATTTAAGATCCTTTGGAAACGTGCTCAGGTCTGCGAATACGAACAGTGTCACCCACTTTGACTGTTGGTACTTTAGCTCTCATTTTCTTGTCTGTGTATTCCTTCATTTTATTTTGCTTTTGTTTCACCCTCTTTTGTATTTGGGCATGTGTTTTGCTTTTCAGTTCTACTGGGAGTATGTTTAGCTTGGTGCGCATCTTTCTGTTTCTCAGTAGCTCAAATGGTGTTACTCCGGTGGTTGCATGAGGAGTAGCTCGGTAGTTGTGCAGGAACGCTGTTACAGTTTCTTTCCATGAACTGTGACTTCTTTGAGATGTCTGTATGCAGTCCTTAAGTACTCTGTTGAACCTTTCCGCAGCACCATTTGCTTTAGGGTAGTATACACTGGACCCTAAGTGCTGTATCTCTCTCTCCCTCAGAAAATCACTAAATGCATGGGATGTAAACTGACGACCATTATCTGAGACAAGGTACATCGGATTACCTTCTCTACTGAACACAGTGGCTAAAGCGAATAACAACATCTGTAGTAACAGTAGAAGCGAATGCAACCTCAGGCCATTTGCTGTAGTAGTCTGTAAGTACAATAGCATAACGGCAGTAGCATTTTCAAATGGACCTATAATATCTATTGCAACTTTTTCTCATGGTTTACTAGGGAATTCAACTGGAGTAAGTGGAGCAGGAGCAGTTATGGCTATCTTATCACTGTACTGGCAGTTAACACAGGAAGCAATAACAGAATGTACAAATTTGTCCAGTCGTGGCCACCAGTAAAGTTCACGCAGTCTCTGCTTAGTACGGACAATGCCTTGATGTCCTTCATGTGCTAAATCAACAACTCTGGCACGCAGTGAAGCAGGAACAACTAGTCGATCTGTCAATCTCAATATCAGTGAACCATGAACTGACAACTCATGTCGTACCTGAAAATATGGAGCAAGAGTCTCTGGAAGACCTTTGTTGCATTTGGGCCAACCTTTTTCAATCTGGTTGCGCAGCAAGGACAGTTCTGGGCAGGTTTCACTGGCAGAAGTGAACTCTGGAAGAGAAATGGCATACAGTGACTCTTTAAAAACAGCTGCAATCATGTCCGGTTCCTCTGTTGCTTCGTTTTGAACAGTTAGTGGTAGTCTGGACAGGCAGTCAGCAGTGACGTTTTGGTGTCCTGGGCGGTAAGTGACGTCATACGTGAAGCAGAGCAGTCGCGCGGACCATCTGGCGATCCTTAGTCCAGCACGGCCAGAACCTTTAGAGGTGAGTAAGGTCGTAAGTGCTTGGTTATCGGTACGAAGAACAAAGCGACGACCCCATAGGTAAGTTCCCCACCTTTCCACAGCCCAAACGCAGGCAAGAGCTTCTCGTTCGACCGTGGAGTACTTGCGCTCAGTAAAAGAAAGAGTTCTGGATGCAAAAGCGACAACTCTCTCACTTTGATCAGAATGCAACTGAGTTAACACCGGCCCAGTCCATAATCTGAAGCATCAGCAGTAACATAGGTTGGTAACTCAGGGTCATACAGAGCTAAGGCAGGACTGTTTACTATCAGTTCTTTAAGTGCAGTGAAGCTAGACTGTGCTTCTGTTGTCCACTTGAAGCTTAAATCTGTGGAGTCTCTGAGCACTGCACGTAGTGGCTCACTAACAGTCGCAAAATCTGGAATGAACTTACTGTACCATGATGCAAGACCAAGGAAGGATCTCAGAGCAGACGTGTCGTGTGGAGCTGGAGCATTAATGACGGCAGTGACTCTATCCTGATCTGGTTGAAGACCTTCTTTTGAAATGGTGTGACCCAGGTAGTTTAGTGAAGGTTGGTTGAATTTGCATTTATGCATGTTTAGTTTGAGTCCAGCATCCGTCAAGGCTTGAAGCACTCTCCGTAAATTTTCGTTGTGTTCTCTTTGGGTAGAGCCATAGCAGATGACGTCATCCAGGTAAGCTTGTACACCTGGCAAACCTTTAAGGATGATTGACATCATTTTCTGAAACGCTGATGGGGCAGAAGCTAAGCCAAAAGGAACTCTGCAAAAACGAAAAAGTCCATCATGAGTGATAAATGCTGTAATATCACGACTTTCAGGATGCAGAGGCATTTGGTGGTAGGCAGAGGCTAAATCAATTGTGGAAAATACAGTTGTCCCACGTAGATTTGAGAACAGTTCATCCATGTGTGGTAATGGATGGCAATCAGCAACAATTACTTTATTTGGCTCCCTTAAATCCACACACATGCGTGGCTTTCCCCCATCTCTTCTTTGAGTCACGACTATGAGAGAAACCCAAGGAGAAGCATCGATACGTTCAATGATGCCCTTATCCTGAAGATCTTTGAGCTCCTCTGAGACAGCTTGTCTTACTGAAAATGGAAGTCTCCTGAGTTTTTGATGCACTGGAACAGCATTTGGCTGTATATGTACTTTGTGTATGAAGATTTTAAGCATAGCCAACTTCCTGAACTGACACTTCTGGGACATGTTCTGATACAGTCTCTGATACAGCAGTTTGAACTGCAGGGGCAGGAGGAGTACTAGTAGTAACCACTTTCCGTCCTTCAAGTTTCATTTGTAATGCCTGAAACAAATCTAAGCCAAGAAGAGCAGCGCCTAACTCAACAACAACAAGAGTGCCCTTAGTAGAATGACTATCATGAGAAACGGTAGCTTTTAAGCAACCTTTAACGGAAATTTTCTCGTTTGCATAAGTAACAAGAGCAAATGTAGGTTCCGTTAACACACATTCTGAAAAGCAGGTGCGGTAAATGTCCTCCGGGATGATAGACACCGATGAGCCTGTATCCACAATCAGCTCAACATCTTTGCATCGGCCATTAACAGTGACTTGAACTGTGCAGAGGATCTTGTCTTGTACTGCATTGTTCATGTAAAGAACTGTGGGCTCATTAATGACGACTTCACGTACCTCCTTTTGATTCGAACGGCACACTCGTGAAAAATGTCCCACTTTCCCACACTTGTTACATGTCATTTTAGCAGCAGGGCATGAAGGTTTGTTAGCAAGGTGATTGAAAGATCCACAGCGGAAGCAGGAACGGTTACCAGCAGCTTTAGCCATAGCAGGAGCAGGATCCGGTGGCTTCTTCTTCGTGTCCCAGCGGCGGTTTGGCTTTGGTTGCCTTTGTACGGCCCTCACTAGAGCAGAAGCGGCAGCAGCAGTAGCATCAGAAAGGACCTGGGTGCGATTTGCCAGGGGGTATGGGGGGATTTACACCCCCTCTGCTTGTGACGCCCCCCCTGGTCATTCATGTTTTATCCCTGGGGGGGGATACATTCCTCCCCCCCTCTGGTCTGAATTTAAAAATGTATATAAATTAGGGCTGTCAGTTTTAACGCGTAAAGCCGGGCGTACACTGTACGAGTTTTTCAGTCGTGGTACTTATATACATCTCAAACTGTGCGATGGAACCGCGGGGTTTAAAAAGTTCACCGCTCACGATCTGTGCGGCGCAACGCTCGGACGAGACCGGACTGCTCACACTGTACGTCGTGTCCCCTCTGGGACCGCTCGCTGTGGTGGCAGAGGCAGGCGAGCGACGGTAGGTGACAGGGACCCAGAGCAGGGGTTCGAGCCCAGCTCTGGCGAGGCCCGCAGGAGGCACCGGGCGTCGGGGGAACGGAGGGGAGAGAGAGGAGAGACGAGATGCATCGGCGGCCGCGTGGCACGGCAGGTCGCCTGGCCCGCACCCCCCCCCCTCCCCCCTAGTGCCGAAACAGGCGGCCAGCGCGTTGCGCGGACCGCGGAGGAGTGCCGAAACGCGCGGACCGCGGAGGAGTGCCGAAACAGGCGGCCAGCGCGTTGCGCGGACCTGACGGCTCGCCCCTTCCCAACACCGGCCGGAGGTTGCTTCAGGGACGCCCGCTCCCCTCCCTCCGCTGGCGGGGACGGAGAGGAGGGGAGGGCACCCCCTCGTAGCTCTGCTTGAACAGCAGGATGCGCTCACGAAAACCTCACGACAGCCGACTGAATTTCAAACATGTTTGATTTTCACCGATCGTCCGATTCCTGATCGGGAGGTAGTCGTGAGAAGCCAGTCCCCCCTCCTCCCCCCCTCTACGATCAAGCTGAAATTCGGCCCGATTCAAAAATGCTCGCACGACTGAAGAATCGGCCCGAAAAGGGGAAAAACTCGTACAGTGTACGCCCGGCTTAAGACCACAACGCCGACATTTTTTTTGTCGCCGTTAATTGCGTGTCAAAACACACACACCGTTCCCTAATGTTTTTCCCCGCCGCGCTCTCCGGACTGTGTTTCTTTTACCCTCGGCGCTTTCCGTAGTTTCAAGAGAGCTAGAGACTGTAGACTGTAAACCCTTGCACAGACTGTTCATTTCATGCGACTTTGGGCTTCTTTAATTCTAAAGGCGCTTGTAAATTTTATAAGTCACCGGTTGCGTTTTTTTGGGCACGTTTCTCAAAGGGAAATTGCTTATTTGGGCTCTAAAATAAGTGACGAAACAGCGGTTATTAAGAGACCTGCCTTCACTAGACACTTTGTATCCAGCTGAAATATCCCTCCGCCATAGGCGCCGACGGTAGTAAAGGCAGACAGAGCAACTCTGCACGTATTTTCTGCAGTTTACGGTGCAATAACCGGTGATAACTGCTGAAAGTAGATTACTTAGCGCAGATCACCATTTTGAGCAGACATTGGTTCTGAAGATGAGTTTTTAACATGCTGAGAACATTGCAGAGACCCAACCCATAAACCGTACTTTAATGCTTATTAATTTGTTGTCTCTGTATTTAATAAACTAAGGCTGAATTACGTTGCCAAACGAAGGACCTGGAGTTACTAAAGTTGCTAAACAGTCTCTTTCAGGGTATTAAGCTCCTGCCCAGTTGCAAGCAAAGTGTAAGACTGGAATGACCTGGAGATTTAAAACCTTTTTCCAGGCTTAAACTGTATGAATATGGATATAAACAGTAAGCAAAAATATTCAAAGAAGTTAGTGTTGGTGTGAAAGCTCAGAATTAGATGTGTGTGTGAGAGAGAGTGAAAAAACGAACAATAAAACTTATGACTTTATTGAAATGTAAATTTTTTATTAATGCCTAATACCATGTCTATCTTTGTTTAAGAGGCAAAAAAAATATGGACATGGTATTTATTTACAAATTTATTTACACATTGTGTAAACATCAGGGCGTCATTATTAGTCATTTAGCCATCATAGTCCAGAGTTTAACATTTGGCACTAGGATGTTTTCATTCCAATTCTCAAAAGTGCTTGAAAAATAACAAAATAAAAATATTTTTTGTACAAGCATGTATTTTATTAGTGTCATTTATTGCAAAATTGCATATTAAAATGCCCAAACAGGCTATTACACTTTCAGAAATAAAAGGATAAAACATACAATTAATTTGCAATTAATCTCGAGTTACCTGTCGACATTATGTTATTAATCGAGGAAATGATTCCCCCCTCTGATTTTTTTTTGCAAATCGCACACTGGAAAGGACGTTAGCATCTCTCAATCCACTTTCAATAGACCCTTTTCACAGTGACGTCATGCAACTTCCGTTCTGCGGTGAAGCAGGGTATCTTTACTTCCGCTTTCTCCGCGAGCAGTGTTTTTACATAGGGAATTCACACAGTCCCTCACCAATCTACCCAAATTTCGTTTGGGAGACGTGTACAGACTGGCACAAAAGCTTTCGGCCACACCAGCCTCCAAACTCGACAAAGATGACAAGTTCTTTGGGGAACAATACCTTTTCAATTATGAAGGTAAGAGCTTTGTCTTCTTAGCTCTGTTGTTAGCATAGATGCTAGGATAACGATGGCAATGCTACCAACAGGACTTTTGTTATTTATTAGTTTTCTATTTCTTCATTATATTGCTACGCTAGCTTTATTGCTATATCAGCTTATCTGTTTCACAGCTTTTAGCCAATGAGTCACCAGGGATATAGTTGATGTATAATGTTGAGCCTTTTTCATACTTTGTTTTGGAACATTGTCAATGCTTTTGGCCACTTGGTCACAGCTCTATGATTAAAAATGAGGAGCCTACGACGGAGTATTAGGGCCACACATAAAGGGAATTTTTTGTTTGTTGCCATGACGAGATTAAACTCAACATTTCGAGAATCTCAAATTCAGAACTGCGAACCCGGGTTAGCATCACTAGGGAAAGACGTTAGGCCACCGCTTCCAGTGATGATTGTACGGTTGCAGCACGGCAAAGACTACCTTCACACTTAATTAAAACGCAGAGACTGCAGCTGTAGAGCGCGGTTGCTCTTTTCTCCAAACTTTGGAATGTCGAGATTAAAGTCGCCACGATATATCAACTTTATTCTCGAAATGGCGAGATTAATGTCGACAGGGCGACTTTAAAGTCGACATGTCGAGTTTAATCTCATCATGGCAAAAATATTTTTTCTCTCCATGTGTGGCCCTAATACTCCGTCGTAGGAGCCTCATTCCCTCCCGTTTTTTTTTTTTGTTTTTTTTTTGTAGTATTTTACTGAGGTTGCAGACTTTGCAGTATCCCACAAAGTTCCTCTGTGGGTTCAGTGTGTTTCTCAGTCTCGTCAGTAGATTTGGAGCCTCAATTAATAAAATAATTCTGCCCATGCCTGTTAAAACTGTGATAGTTTAGGACATCATACACTGAGAAAGACGTTGTCAATAATGTTGCATGCACACTGCATGCACACTAATAATCAGTTAATTATAGTATTTATGGATTATGCTGCTGTCGGGGCAAACCCCTCGTGTCCTATACTGTTATTTTTCAGGAACTGACCAAAAAAACATGTATTTTAAAAAACTTCAGACATCACACTTCATATGTTTTAGTTATTTATTACATAGATACTTCATAGCAGCTCTGTCCATTTTACCTTTTACCTGTCCTGTTTATCCTGCTGCCTTGCTCCGGTTCCCCTCTGCCTTACAGAAGAGCCTGCTGCCGAGCTCTGGTGGGTTCTCCCCTGAACTGTCAATTCTCTGCCGAGCTGTGGACCGTGCTGCCTGTTCCTGGTTCCAAGCAGTCTCTCTCCGGGCCGTCAGCTCCTGCCAACACCATCACCCTGTTCCCGTGCAGTTCTACCTCACTGGTTACATCACCCTCCATCCCATCAAACCTTCAATAAAGACTTTCATTTTAAGTCCCTTGTGTGTAGTTCTGGGTTCATCCATAGACAAATTAGACTTAGACAACTTTATTTGTCATTATGTATGCACAGAGTGCGTACAGAACAAAATTCCGTTTGCATACAGCTTGAGAATTACAGTAAATTACACCAGTGATTTAACAGTAAACAATTGAAATGTAAACAATGCACGAGAAAGAGACAGTGTGCGATCACAGTGTACAGGTGAGTATTTTTAAAAACTATTTGTATGTGCAGAAATTAATTAATTTCTCAGATTAATTTCCTTTCATTAACAAATTGATTTTGACAGCTCTAATAAAAATTTACATGGTGAGCCACTGAAATTATCTTGGGAAAAGCTAAATAAACTTATAACTCAATTATCTTTAACAAAAGAAAGATGGAGTTTAATTTGTTAAAGACCACTTGCAGAAACATAGGTCTCCTCGGAAGAGAAGTGCTGACTGCAGGCGTGAGTGCTGCTGCGAAGGATTTTAAAATTTGGTCCCTCGTCTCTTGTTATTGCCGTCACCCAATGGGCTCCAGTCTCAGCATCAGCCGGGAAGTTGTGAAAACTAAGATATGGAAAGTTTTTTTTGTTGTTTGAATACTGTGGGACACTGCAGTAGCGGTTTCTCTGTGATTGTGCCATGCTTGGTGGATATGATGCTGCTGAGAGATGGACACAAGGGGAGAAAAAATAGATTATAATACTTTTTAAAACCTTTATTTAACCAGATAAACTCCCATTGAGATTAAGATCTCTTTTTTTTTAAAGTTTGATCTGACTAAGAGGTCAGCAGCACATGTCATTACTAATACAGTATAATAAAACAATTTCAGGCTTCTACTTAAAATATACAGTATTTTGCACAAAAACTAAAAAAAGTGCATTAATATAAGTGCAAATAATATTATGAAGAAAATTCATTATAATACACAGAAAATTCAGAAACATAAGCACTGTCCAACAGACCCACGGTAATTTTTTTTAGGAATGAACAAAAAGATTCAAATGGAATAAGATCTTTTGAATTCAGTGACTGCAATTATATATAACACGTCAACATAATCAAGTAAGGGGAACAATGTAGCAGATAAATGTCTCTTTTTTCACTCAGTGAACAAGATTTATTTCTATAATAGCAAAGCTACAGTAATCATTTTATAACATCTACATCAGATTAATGATAGGTAAAGTAAGCTAACAAGCTGCTGCATGTTAGCTTTGAACTTCATGTTACTGTCCCAATCAAAGCATCTATATAACAGCAATGATCGCTACAAATACTAAGGAAAATAAAGATAGTCAATAAGACACATTTAATATTGTGCTCTCAGTCTTACCTAATGAAATCACGCTGATTACTGATAGGTAAAAGTTTGGTAAGGTAAGCTAACAAGCTGCTGCATGTTAGCTCTGATCTACATGTTACTGTCCCGATCAAAGCATCTATATAACAGCAATGATCGCTACAAATACGAAGGAAAACAAAGATAGTCAATGCGACACATTGTGGTCTCAGTCTTACCTTATGAAATCGCGCTGATTATCAGTGAAACACCTCTTCACCTCCCAATTTTCTATGTAAAAGCATGTAGCCGGAAGTAAAGATACCCTGCTCCGCTTCAAAACGGAAGTTGAGTGACGTCATGTGAAAAGGGTCTATTTGCAACGCCAATGTAGTAGCTTTAGCAAGTGTTATGTCCGGTTCAAGTAATAATCTGTCTCTTATGCGAGTGTTAGCAACACGCTCAATCAGTTGATCACGTAGCATTTGTTCCTCTATGTTCCCAAAATCACATGTAGCAGCCAACTCCCGTAAAGAAGCTAAGAATTGGTTTACCGTTTCATCTGGTCTCTGTGCTCGTTGTCGAAACTTGTGACGTTCAGCAATGACGTTCACCTTCGGCACAAAATGTGCTTGTAGGGCAGCAATAGCAGTACCATACGTGTCTCCAGTGTTCGGCAAGGTGTAGAAAAGCCTTTGTCCCTCCGTACCCAGGGCATGAAGTAGAACCGCGTGCTTTCTGGCATCAGGCCAGCCATCTCCCGATGCAGCTATCACCAACATGTAGTTATCAAACATTTTTAGCCATGTTGAAAATGGTATTGCTGGTTCCCCTGGGCATGGCATGAATGGAGCAGGTAAAGGCACAGAAATTGACATCCTCGTCGCCAATGTTGTGGTGTTGCTCTATGATAATAATAGTGGAAAATAAGCAGCCTCAAACGCAGTTCAGCTTCAGTCCTCTTTTACTCTCCGTTCACTTCTTCTTCTCACACATACAGCATAGCTTTCTCACATACATATACAGAGCTCCCCCTACTGTCCTTTTCGTGCATACAGCATAGCTTTCTCACATACATATACAGAGCTCCCCGTACTGTCCTTTTCGTGCAATTACAGAACATCTTCCTCGCTGAGATCCACCAGAAAAAGAGTCAGAGCAGCCTTGTGCAGATCAGTGTCTCTTTTGCCAACTTTCATTTTCCTTCCTTCATTGTTGACATCCCTGCTGTGCAGAGTGTGTCTCTTTAAACTCAGCCAGTCGCACACCATGCCTCCAGCCCACATAAAAAGTCTTGTTTTGTGCTACTATTTCCGGGAGAGGTCCTTCCATGATGTAGCTGCACAACATCCTCTCCCAGGGCCCCAAGACAGTGAAATCAGTAGGACGTTCCATGCCAGAGTGTTTATTG
Organism: Fundulus heteroclitus; assembly: GCF_011125445.2. NCBI lineage: Eukaryota > Metazoa > Chordata > Actinopteri > Cyprinodontiformes > Fundulidae > Fundulus > Fundulus heteroclitus. Next base: position 57,039 of record NW_023396661.1, on the reverse strand, counting down.
AACTCTTCTTCCAGGCGGTGCAGAAAATCAGACAACGTCTTGTCAGGCCATTGTTTCACTCTCTGTAGAGCGGCACAGTCGGTTCTCTGAGGAAATTGTTTCACAAAGCTGGTACACAGTCTGTCCACCGCTACAAAGTATTTGGCATTAAGAGTATCCCCAGTCTGTTTTCTCCTCCATTTACAGTTGTTCGACGAATTTCAGAGTCTGGCAACGGTAGATGGCGGTAGTTTCTTGCTTTGAGATGAGTCTTGTGGCTGCTCTGCTTTGGGAATGACTGCGTCTGATGAGGGAGTGGGATCCTCCTGTAGTTGTCCACCCGCTACTCCGTCGGAGCCGCCCTGCTTGCTGAGCTCACCTCGGTCCGCAGGCTGTTGAGCAGGTTGACATCTTCGTGAAGAGGGACAGGAGTCCAGATCCGGGTCAGCCACCTGGAGGGCCTGCAGCTCCGCCTGCAATGGAGTATATGGACAGAAGGGTGAAGCACCACTAGATCTATATATGGAGGTGAAAACAGTAGCATGACCAGCATTGTCATGCCTGTTACCCACGTCTCCAGATAAATCCTTTCCCCCATGCCATCTGTTCCAATTCACATTTTCTCTTCTTTGTTGTAGCTTCTGCACTCATTCACATTCATTTTACCCACAACATTTTACCCATTTATCTACCTTCACCCTCCCATCTGATGCTGAAATAACCAACCTTGTTTGCAAATCTAAATCATCAACTTGTCAACTTGATCCTCTTCCGAATATATTGGTTAAAATTTTTAATTCACTCCCTGACTCCTCTTATAACTGCTATCATCCATTCCTCACTTATCATTGGTATTGTTCCGTCAGCCCTCAAATCAGCGGCAATAACCCCATTCTTAAGAAACCTGGGGCTGACCCCAGCAACTTTAACAATTTCCGACCAATTTCTAACCTCCATTTTCTTTCAAAAATTCTTGAAAAAACAGTTGCTTCTCAAATTCATGACCACCTCATCCACAATAGTCTCTATAAACAGTTCCAATCTGGTTTCCGTCCCCTTCATAGCACTGAAACAGCTCTTATTAAAATAATTAATGACCTCCTCATGGCTGCGGATTCTGGTTTGCTAACAATCTTCATCCTCCTTGACCCGAGTGTGACTTTTGACACCATCTCCCACACCATCCTTATCGACCAATTAGCTTCTGTTGGATTATTTGATACACCGTTGCACTGGTTTAAATCATATCTCTCTGGCCGTACTCAGTTTGTACAACTCAAAAATTTCTGATCCCACTTTGCCCCCCTTTTCCTCTGGTGTTCCCCAAGGCTCTGTCCTTGGACCTCTTTTGTTCATTATTTACCTTCTCCCTCTTGGCCATATCTTTCGTAAACATAACATCCAGTTGCATTGTTATGCAGATGACACCCAGCTCTACTTATCCACCAAACCACTACATCCCTCACTCCCACCACTCTATCAAATTGCCTTCAGGAAATCAGATCCTGGTTTTTGTCGAACTTCCTCAAGCTTAATAGTGACAAAACTGAACTCCTTATTGGCACCAAATCCATCCTCTCCAAAATAAATGACTTCTCCATCTCCATCGATAATTCATCTGTCTCCCTCCCCTCAAGTTAAGAGTCTGGGTGTCATCCCAGATAGCACTCTGTCATTTCAGTCCCACATTAATAATATCACTCTGTCAGCATACTTTCATTTATGTAACATCTCTCGCTTACATCCAACTCTCTGCTAACAGTGCTGAAATTCTGGTTCACACCCTGGTTACCTCCCGCTTAGATTATTGCAATTCTCTCCTCTATGGGCTACCTGACAAATCCATTCATAAATTACAACTACTCCAAAATTCAGCTGCCCGTATCATTACCAGAACCCCCTTTTATCAGTCACATAACACCTGTCCTGCTGCAACTTCATTGGCTTCCCTTTGAATATCGCTTCATTTATAAAATTCTTCTCCTTACATTTAAAGCTATCAATAATCTTGCCCCCAAGTATCTTACCGAGCTCCTTCATATCAAGATACCCACTCGCTCTCTCAGGTCCTCTTCTTCCATTCAGCTCATCCTTCCACATGCTCATCAGGTTACCGTGGGGTTTAGAGCTTTCATTTATTCAGTCTCATATCTGTGGAACTCTCTGCCCCACTACATTCAACACTCCACGTCCATAACTACTTTTAAAACTCACTTAAAAACGTATCTTTTTAGACTCTTTATGATTTTTAAATTTAATTTGATTTTAAGGACCCAATCCTTACTCCTGTTCTTTTTTATTTTTATTCTTTGTTGATTCAATGTTTATTAGATTGAGTGTTTTATTGTTGATTTTGTAAGGTGACCTTGAGTGTTAAGAAATGTGGCTTTAATAAAATGCATTATTAGTAGTATTATTACTTTTCCTCTGATCTAAATCCTCTTTGTTAATCTTTTTCTCCCTGCCCATCAATCAACTCTTTCACCTTTTGTAACTGATTTATACACAAAGTTCCACCAACATGGAAAACCAAACGTATCTTCCCAAATTAAAGCACATTCAACATGATTATCTCCACCTTTCCTTCTCATAATTTTATATATTGGAGAGTCTGGAGGAGGGGGAGACACACCCGAGGCCTTTAAGGTTCCGGGAACCATTTTTCTCCACATGCGGCACGTCTGCCCATCCTGGCTTTCTTCTAGAAGTGCTAAAACCACCTGCAAAACCCCATGTTTCGCTTGGTCCTATTGTTACCAATAGACCGGGTCCTATTGTCACAAATAGACCGGCCCTGTTCCCCTGACAGGGCGAGGCCCTCTCACTGATGTTCCCACTCCGCCAACTCTGTGAAATTAAATAAGTATTAGGAAATGATGGCTAATGTGAAATAAAATGGTTTAGAGTAGTGTCTCACCCAGGAAGCATCACAGAAGTTTTTTGGATTCGGATCTGATCGGCCCGGAGCTGCGGTGAAGTTCCAGGACTCCCCTTTTCCAACATAGGTGGAATGAAGTCTTCAGGCTGGCCAAGTGGATCCTGTCAATCTCTCACCACGCAGTCCCCCTAGTGCGCCGGATCCTGCCAACAATCAGAATCAGAAATACTTTAATATCCCCAGAGGACAATTGCTGTTTCGGTACAATCACCATAACATAACAAACATTTAAGGGGGAGACGATTTACTGAGGCCTTGCTGCCAAGGAACCGCCTTACACGGTGCCCACATGGCGCTGCCATTACTCTGTGAAAAAGATAGAGGCAACAAAAAGGAAGGAGGGAGGGAAAAAAACATAATTCATACTTTATGAAGTGATTAGATAGGGAAGACATAATCCAAATATGTCATTTGTTATGAGACGAGCTGCACTGACTTTCCTGTCAGCTTTAAGTCTTTAGCTGGCTCCAAATGGTGAAATCCAATTTTCCAAATTGTTGGGATTTTATCCCATCATCCCTTTGAGTTCAACCACCGAAGCCAATCTGCGTACCAGCACATCGAGCTTTTCGGCTCTGCTCCTCCACCTTCCAAAACTGTCCGTTGTTATGCCAGAAGCTGATTGAATATGTTGTGGTTTGTTTAGAGTGAACTCGATATTCAACCAGACTCGGAGCAGCGCTCAAACAAACAAGGTTTATTTATTTATTTTTCCCAGTGTCCTGTCTAGCAATGTGGCAATAGCAATTGATGTCTCAATGCCATATAGAACTCGACAGATTTTGCTTTCACAAGTGGAGCGAACAGCTTTCGCCATAGTGCTCCGCTTGATTTATGCATGTTAATAGCTTTATTGTGATTCCTGCAGGGAGAATTTCAAATTATATGGACACTACAATGAGAGAGTAAAGGAAGAACAAGAAGAGAAAAAAAAGAGAAGAGGTGAAAAAAAGAAGAGATAAAAGGGAGAGAACGATAAAACGTTCTCCGTCTGCTCCATCACCTGGAAAGAGAGATGCAAAAAGAACAGCACAACCAACAGACATAAAGCAACAGATATAATCGAATAACACCTAGATGCCATTGCTAAATCATGTGTACTATTATTTAAGCTGACATGTGTAAAGTGAAACCTGAAAAAAGAAAGTGAAAGAACATAAATAAACTAGAAAATTTTGCATTTCATGCGAAAATGCACTGTGAATGCAGATAGCTGAATGATTGAGCAAAAGATGCAGAAGATCTTTGAAGAAGAGAAAAAATAGCTGAAAAGCATTGAAGAATTTGAAAGAGTTGAATAATTTGAACATGAAAGAACAATAGCTGAATGATTAGAAGAAGAAAAAAGTGAGGGAAAGGCACCAAACATTTCCTAACTCATTCTAAACACTGAATCGTTTAACAAAGCAGAAGTAGAATTTCAAACTTGAATATACTATAGCCATATGTGGGCCTGCATTTCTAGGGAGTATAAGGGGTTTCGCCCCCATTGAAAAGCATTGGATGTTTGACACCTCCTAACTTGGAGATGCTTTACGTGACGAGGCCCAAATTTATTGTGGAGCATTCTGTATAAAGGAGGTACAGACTCTGTAAAGCAGAAGTTTGTCCGAGCTTCCTAGAGCTACTTCCGATTAGTAACATGCTAACCGTTAGCCGCTAACATGGTTGTGTTCAGTATCACCGGGTGATTTCACTCTGTCAGTTTGGTCCAAATCCTGTACTGGGAAGTGCCTCAAAAAGGGGTGCCAATACTTAATGTCACCAAAGGTCACCAAAGTTCATGGGTCAGATTGGCCACCTTTAGCAACTCAGCCTCACCACATCTGGGCCCAGAACTCAACATTTGACCAAAATGGTCAATAGCGCCATTTCCCACAGGTAGGTGGTGCTGTATTGGCCAATTGGGTCGTGTCTGGGCATCATGCCAGGTCCTGTTGGAAGCAAAGGCCCAATAGGAAAGCATGTGAAATCCAAAATGGGACAGAAAACTGACACATGGCTGAAAGTCACTTGAAATTTTTAAAATGTCAAGAGGAAGTGACTGTGCGAATTTCAGATTCCTACATTAATCACAGCAACTGCGGTGAGCGTCGAAAGTTTCCATTCTGTCTCAATGGAGCCTCTCCCTCTGGTCAGCAGAGTTCCGTCGTCATTGAAACTCGCTCACACCTTCAGCGGGCCAGTCTACAGAAGTGCAGACACTTTGCTCAAAATATGTCCCATTGGGTTACAATGGAGAACTTTGCTTCGCACAACGCTCCATATCTCCTGATCCGTAAATGGTAGAGACGTAATTTTGTCTGCGTTTATTTATTAACGGATAGGGGAAGAAGACTTGCTATCGGTTTTTGCAGGAAATATTTTAATAAAGGCGTAAAAAACTTATGATCTAAAGGGGATTTTTAAGGAATTTCAAAAATCCTCTAAAAACGGTCCCGAACAAATTGCTCTAGCTGAAAACGTATAAGATATATCAAAATAATTCTTTCATTGTGAGTATCGGCAAGTGTTTTATGAAATGTTTATTTCAGGATCGGGAGAGATCGGCAAACACAAATAAGGACTCAAACACTGTTTCTGTTAGAATATAAGGCACACATTTATTATTATTCCCCACAGAATACAGCACATCAAAACAATTAGCTCTTCACACACGCAAAGTAGCAAGCATTAAAGCAACAAGCTTTCAAACAAACGTGGCGCTCAACAGATTCTCAGAACCAGCTCTTACCATTGACACGAACTGGGAGCCCTCAGTCCTAGGTTAAGATCAGCGTTCACGATGCCGGTATTCCACACACGAACTCACGGCAGACTCACCGGGCTGAGGGCAGTCTCCTCTTTATATACTTGTAAACAAAGAGTCAGATGTGGAGCGAGAGTGGCCATCTCTCACTCCACAGCTGCCCTGCCTCCCTAAGCATGTTTCCCAAAACATCAACCGTTCCCAGCACCTCAGCAGTGTGCGAAGCAAAATAATATGAGTGCACTCAGAATACAGCAAATATAAGCAAAATAAGAAATACAGAATCAGTCTTTCCCACAACACATTGTCATAGGTTCCCACCACAAGTTAAAACAAGTTATAGCACAATAACACATGTGGTTCTTAGTTTTATGTGAGCAACATAACAGGCACGAGCATGTATGTTGCTCTTAGTTTAAAACTAATCAGTTTTTCCCAAAATACATAGTCAAAGAACAAAAATAACTCTTTAATATATCATTCCACCCCTTGGTCTTTGACAAAACCTAATTTTGGAAAAACCATCCCCAAGGTCTATTTTCATCAGCAAAGTTATCCTTTCCGTCCCACACCACTTTTTGATTATAATCTTCAAACATTACATGAGGTTAACACTATAATAACAATGATAAGCAAAAGCAAAGGAGGTACTACATAGTTTCGAGCAGTAACAGACATTCCATTAAAAATGTCCCACCAATGATGTGCAGATGATTGCTCTATTAACGTAGCCGCATGCAGAACCTGTCCTTGGGCCATAAATGTAGACACCTTTAAGCTGGAAATGTTGGACCTGTGTGATTTAACTAAGCAATTTAGTTCCGTAGACTGATTCAATGCGCATTTGAACCAATCCAGGGAGATATTGAAATTGGTTAATTGATAGGTCACGTTATTCCAACTCCAGATGTATACATCAAAACACCCAACGAAAGGCACCTGAGGTAATTGAGGATGACTCTTTATTATTTCTCTAGCAGGTTCATGAGTCTAATCACATAACACCTCGTCTCGGTTAAACATGGGTTAAGATGTCCTTGTTGTAGCATACATACCATCCCTTTATCAGCAGTCTCGCATAGATCCAGGTCATAGGTGTAGTTTGTCTGTGGGCCAAACCAATCACCATCCAGTTTCAAAAACCAATACCCCTGTACAGTCACACCGGGCAATATATAATAATGACAGACAGTAGTACTATTGATAACATCAATTTGTGTCCAATGTCCTTCACACATAGTAGCATTACAATAGGTCTTCTGTGGTTCTAGTTGTAACCAACTTTTACTACTAATGTTCAATCGTTGTCTCCATTTGTGGAAATTTTTGATAACCACACGCTTAAACCGTTCGTGTTGAATGTGAGCGTGCATCATTTGTACGTTACATACCATCCAGTTCAAAGCTACAGAAATGTTCGTTAACACTTCTGCTGTCGTGTTCCACATCTTTATTTGCCAGTACAGTTCTTTAAAGAAGATCTTTGCAGTTTCCTCCTGTGATGTTACAACAGTAGGCATCCATAATCCAACCTGATGAACAGCTCTTGATGCATGCTGTCCAGTGTTTAATAACATAGTTCTTGTTATGTTATTGTCAAAAAGCGTTGGAAACACTTAACACAGTACCTGTTCCACCAAGCAAAGTGTCCCACCATGCACGTTTCGTCCTAGTGCATGTTGGCAGAGGAGGAGAAAAAAAACTTTCCAGTGAACTTTATTTGTTATCGTTGATTGTGCCATTTGTTGACAAGTGTGTGCAGCAGGTGCAATTTGAGTGTGTGTCTTCTTACACGTTCGTTCTGTATTGGCACAAACCTCTCCTTGAAACCACTTTAACGTTACATCCCTTGAAGACTACTGGTATGCTTCCTACATGCCACCGAGAGCATGTGTAGTCATCCTGGATTCCGTTGCGCATGCTGTCTCCCCATCACAGTTGATACGGCTGAACCACTTCTTTCAGGATCCAGCCAGGTGCTTCTGCTCAACAGAGGTGTGCCAGCAGGACCATGGCAGCGAGGACACAGAGGATGATGGCCCCAAATCCTGCACCAGCCCTGTGGTGCCTCCCTCTGTTTGGGACGTCCCCCATCGCGCTGTCCCTCGGGTCATCCAATCAGCAGATCTCATGGAAACATGGATCTGAAATCAAAATTAGTACTGCTATAAGACAAAAGAATAAAATTAGTTTTCTCTTACATAACATTTATCCATTTTTTCCTCCCCTGAGTAAAATGCTGACACTGTTGCATCATTCCCTTGTGAAATGATTTCAGCTGGTCTAGGTGGACCATTTTTTTTGTCTCACCCAAACTTTGGCTCCTGGTTTATCTGTTGAGCCGAACCCCCCTGTTCCTCTTTCAGTGGTGTTAGTGGGGGCAGCCACCCCTTGAACCTCTGTCATTTCACAGGGTTCCACTAGCAGTTGTGCTAGTTTTTTTTTTTTGTTCCTCAATTACTAGGGATTTTCTCCTTGATAATCCCCATCAATCACTTCAGCTTGTATTGTCATTAACAGCTGAGGCCTGCAACTCCACAGGCTCAGACATAATTTTTCCCAATGACACAGCTTGTTGTATGGCTTCCTTAGCCAAATCTAATGCTCTTTGCTGTGCTTCTTCCCAGATAAAATTTTCTTTTTCAGGCACTTTTCAGAATTGGAATAACCACATCCTTGTACCATAAAATGCCTAATGTTTATACAATGTATAAACAAATATGTAAATAAATGTAGGTGAATTTCATGCTGAAATATTTTTAACTCCTGTACTAAGCATTTACATATACATTAATACATTTTCCAGTCAGATAAAATCACAAGTTTTATTGGTCATTTATTTTTACTCTCTTATACACACACATAATCCTGAGCGGTTTCTCAGTTTGTCAAATGCAGAGACAGTAAGTCTGCCCCTAGAGCAATTGGCCTATTATTCAATCGGGCCACTGCTTGCATCAGTTTAGGCTTCCAATCTGTCAAGTCATGATTAGTAGACACACATTTTTTTAAAAATTTTTTCAACAGTCCATTCACTCTCACAATCAGCCCAGCAGCTTGCAGATCATCAATTGACCAATTTTTGATCCGAATTGGCGGGACTCGGCCTTCATCCTAGTTAAACTCCAACAGATCCGTCAGATCAGGGTACATGTTGCTCCTCCTTCTATCTTTGTTCTTTCTTTTCCTTTTCCTCACTCTCCTTACTTTCACCTCTTTACCCGAGGATTCCTCAGACTCTGACACCTCAATCTCAACCACCTTAGCAGGTTTTCTGCGCACAACAGGCTCAGATTCTTCAGCAGGTGGAGCCGATGGTGTGGGATGAATCGCCTCTAGCAACAACTGAATCAAAGAATTTAATGGGTCCAGTTCAGCACCAAATCCTGCACAGTTAACTTTTAAGCCTCTCCTTTGACACATCTGTCTCAACTCATCAGTAGGTAATGCGTGTATCTCTGATGCAGGCACCCCAGCATTAATCAGTGCCCTCCACAACATGTTACGTGGTGGACCCTGTTCATTTCTCCCCCGCTCCCTTTGCGGCCTGCGGACCGGAGTTTGTTGAACTCGTGGTCTGCATTCCTCCTGCTTGCCCCATTCTCCCAGATTCCCCAGCTCCATGATTCGAGCCTTAATGGTTTCCATCGGGGCATCTGGAGCTCCCAGCATCACAGTAAGCATAGCTGCCCGATAATGCTGTGGGGCAGTTTTAATCAACTGATCTCTCACCACCTTCGGAACAGCCACTTGCTGATATCCAGCCACCATTCCCACTGGTAACAGATCACGCACACACAGCCTCGTCAGCCTCTGCACACACTCCTTTAATGTTAACCATTGTCCAGAGATTTCGGGCCAATCAGATACATTGGGACATGTTGCTCGTACTGCCTCAGACCACACGTCAAACAATGATCTCGCCTGATCCCCCAAATTTCTCGCTTCTTGCCTATAATTAGCATTTACATTCCCATCAGTGCTCAGACCACCAAATGCCATGCCATCTCCGTGATCTATTTCAATCTGTTCTGCACCTTCGTCCAGCAGTCGAGCCACCCATAGATCAGTGGGTTCGCCCGGATGCTGCCTTAATTTTTTAGTGATATGAGCAACTTCATCCTGCGAGTAATCTTCTGTTATGGTCCGTGACACTGCCGGCGGCTGCGGCTGTTCCACCCATTCCATAACAGGTTGTCCCGCAGCATCAAGTACATCATTGCCTTGAGAATCTAGCCGCTGCCGGAAGGCTGCGGGTATATGCTGCTGCTCTCTTCTCCTTCGGACGACGGGTTTAACCCCCAATGGAGGGAAAGGACGTGGATCTGGAGGACCTCCAGAATCACTGTCCTCCTCATCGTCCCACATATTACCGTCCCAGCTTTCGGGATCCCAACCAGACCCCAATCCAGCTACAAACGAACTGACTTTTTTCAGAGGAAAACGGCGGGGTTTTTTCCCCTGTGTTTTCCTTGTTAACACTGACACCTGGGCCACAGCTTTTTCAGCAACACTGGTCATCTGTTCCAGCTGATTAGTCAGCATTTGCACATGCTGCCGATACAGCGACTCAGCAGACTGCAGCTCAGTCATTGCCTGTCTGTCTTTTAACTGCTGAGTTTTTAATTGTTGGCCAGCTTCATACTGCTGCTTCCATGCCGTAGCACAAATCCACAAGCGCCTCTGTAATCCGTCCACCGGAGCCTTTTTTTGCACCTCAATCTTCTGCAACACTGCCAATAATTCTTCGGGTCCCGCTGCCTCCAGCTGACCACCCCACGGCTCCGGTCTGCCCCCACCATTGCGCAAACACAGCGCTACCTCGTTACAGTGAGGAAGCTCCCATCCGGGTATTATCTCTTCCCCCTGAATTTTCTCATCTGAGTTCTTATTTCTCCTTTTAAACATATTTCTAAACATATTTGTGTATTGTAGTCTCTCCTCCAATCCTGCCGACAACGCCAAAATGTTTTATGAAATGTTTATTTCAGGATCGGGAGAGATCGGCAAACACAAATAAGGACTCAAACACTGTTTCTGTTAGAATATAAGGCACACATTTATTATTATTCCCCACAGAATACAGCACATCAAAACAATTAGCTCTTCACACACGCAAAGTAGCAAGCATTAAAGCAACAAGCTTTCAAACAAACGTGGCGCTCAACAGATTCTCAGAACCAGCTCTTACCATTGACACGAACTGGGAGCCCTCAGTCCTAGGTTAAGATCAGCGTTCACGATGCCGGTATTCCACACACGAACTCACGGCAGACTCACCGGGCTGAGGGCAGTCTCCTCTTTATATACTTGTAAACAAAGAGTCAGATGTGGAGCGAGAGTGGCCATCTCTCACTCCACAGCTGCCCTGCCTCCCTAAGCATGTTTCCCAAAACATCAACCGTTCCCAGCACCTCAGCAGTGTGCGAAGCAAAATAATATGAGTGCACTCAGAATACAGCAAATATAAGCAAAATAAGAAATACAGAATCAGTCTTTCCCACAACACATTGTCATAGGTTCCCACCACAAGTTAAAACAAGTTATAGCACAATAACACATGTGGTTCTTAGTTTTATGTGAGCAACATAACAGGCACGAGCATGTATGTTGCTCTTAGTTTAAAACTAATCAGTTTTTCCCAAAATACATAGTCAAAGAACAAAAATAACTCTTTAATATATCAGCAAGGTTTTGAGGACTATGGTGCTCATTTTTATGTTTGTACAAAAATCGGTGTAGGCATGGCGACGATGTAAAAAAGTGGATAATTTGGGAGGAAGGAGGTCCAAAGCGTTTTCAGGATTTTGCACATTCGCTACTCCCGAACAAATTGTTCCTGTGGCAAAACCGTAACAGTTATCCAAAAATATCCTTTTTTGTGAGTGCCACAAGGGTCGGGACATTCATGTGTGAAAGTCTCATGCCTGTACATCAAACGGATTAGGAGTAGCGACGATGCGAAAATGTGTGATGTTTTGGATTTTCAGACTTCATTTTTCAAAACCGCTCCATAGGAAATGAATTGGGGAGGTTTCGGGTTTGTGTAGCTCTGAGGTGATTTGCGGAGAATCTATAAATGCCACACCAATGAGGGTTACATTTCCTGAATCCAGACAAAAATCCCTACGTTTTGATATATAATTTATGTAGAAAATTGAGCGAGTGAGAAGAAGTTGTTCGGAGAAGACGAATTTGTTGAATTTCTAGAGTGTGCACTCTATAACTGCCTCCTTGACGACCATAGCAACGCATGTTATTTGCTGAATTTCTTGAAAAGACAAAATTATTTTAAGGAGGTACTATATGAAAATGGTAAAAGATATGAAAAATCTGAAATATACCATAATAGCTGAAAGATATCACTACATTTTAAAAGTTGAATGGCGTTTCTAGCTGAAAGTGGGCTGAAGTAGTTATCTGTCAAAAAGCAGCTGAAATGAGCGGAATTTTAGTGAATTACATTCATTTCCTATGGGAGAAAAACAGCTGAAAATTTGCAGAAAAAGCTGAATATTTTCAAAAGTTGAAGAGTTAAAAGTACAAAAAGACATAGCCATCGATTTCAGAAGAAGCTGAATAGTTTAAAAGTTGAATGGTTGAAATCAGAGAAAAATTGTAGGAGAAGAAGCGAAGCAAACTTTAAACAGTAAAAACGCATTTGGAAGAATAAACGGCAATAATAAAGAACTAGAAAAATTTGCATTTCCTGCGAAAATGCACTGTGAATGCAGATAGCTGAATGATTGAGCAAAAGATGCAGAAGATCTTTGAAGAAGAGAAAAAATAGCTGAAAAGCATTGAAGAAGTTGAAAAAGTTGAAAAAGTTGAAAAATTTGAAAGAGTTGAAGAATTTGAACATGAAAGAACAATAGCTGAATGATTAGAAGAAGAAAAAACTGAGGGAATGGCACCAAACATTTCCTCACTCATTCTAAACACTGAATCGTTTAACAAAGCAGAAGTAGAATTTCAAACTTGAATATACTGTAGCCATATGTGGGCCTGCATTTCTAGGAGTATAAGGGGTTTCGCCCCTATTGAGAAGCATTGGATGTTTGACACCCCCTAACTTGGAGATGCTTTACGCGACAAGGCCCAAATTTATTGTGGAGCATTCTGTATAAAGGTGGTACAGACTCTGTAAAGCAGAAGTTTGTAGGACCTTCCTAGAGCTACTTCCGGTTAGCAACATGCTAACCATTAGCCGCTAACAGGGTTGTGTTCAGTATCACCGGGTGATTGTACTCTGTCAGTTTGGTCCAAATCCTGTACTGGGAAATGCCTCAAAAAGGGGTGCCAATACTTAATGTCACCAAACGTGACCAAAGATCATGGGTCAGATCGGCCTCCTTTAGCAACTCAGCCTCACCACATCTGGGCCCAGAAATCAACATTTGACCAAAATGGTGTGTAGCGCCATTTCCCACAGGTGGGTGGTGCTGTATTGGCCAATTGGGTCGTGTCTGGGCATCATGCCAGGTCCTGTTGGAAGCAAAGGCCCAATAGGAAAGCATGTGAAATCCAAAATGGGACAGAAAACTGACACATGGCTGAAAGTCACTTGAAATTTTTAAAATGTCAAGAGGAAGTGACTGTGCGAATTTCAGATTCCTACATTAATCACAGCAACTGCGGTGAGCGTCGAAAGTTTCCATTCTGTCTCAATGGAGCCTCTCCCTCTGGTCAGCAGAGTTCCGTCGTCATTGAAACTCGCTCACACCTTCAGCGGGCCAGTCTACAGAAGTGCAGACACTTTGCTCAAAATATGTCCCATTGGGTTACAATGGAGAACTTTGCTTCGCACAACGCTCCATATCTCCTGATCCGTAAATGGCAGAGACGTAATTTTGTCTGCGTTTATTTATTAACGGATAGGAGAACAGGACAAACTATCAGTTTTTGCTGGAAATGTTTTAATAAAGACATAAAAAATCATGATATAGAGAGGATTTTTATGGAATTTTAAAAATCCTCTAAAAACAGTCCCGAACAAATTGCTCTAGCTGAATAAGTATAAGAGATATCAAAATAATTATTTCACTGTGAGTATCAGCAGGCTTTTGAGGACTATGTTGCTCATTTTTATGTTTGTACAAAAATCGGTGTAGGCACAGCGACGATGTAAAAAAGTGGATCATGTGGAAAAATGCAGCTCTAAAGCATTTTCAGGATTTTGCACATTCGCTACTGCCGAACAAATTGTTCCTGCGGCAAAACCTTAACAGTTATCCAAAAAATTCCTTTTTTGTGAGTGCCAGAAGGGTTGGGACATTCATGTGTGAAAGTCTCATGTCTGTCCACAAACGGTTTAGGAGTAGTGACGATGCGAAAACGTGTGATGTTTTGGATTTTCAAACCTCATTTTTCAAAACCGCTCCATAGGAAATGAATGGGGGAGGTTTTGGGTTTGTGTCGCTCTGAGGTGATTTGCGAAAGATCTATAAATGCCACACCAATGAGGGTTACATTTCCTGAATCCAGACAAAAATTCATACGTTTTGATATATAATTTATGTGGATAGGTTGAAAATTGAGCGAGTGAGAAGAAGTTGTTCGGAGTAGAAGAATTAGTTGAATTTCTAAAGTGCGCACTTGTTATGGGACCGTCCCTCTGGTTCCACCAGCTGTGTCAAGTCCACAGCAGCTCGTCCTGGGTGCCATGCCCCAGGGGTCTCCACACCCCCCTGTGTGGAACGTCTCTCATTGTAAGGATCTCACCTTATGTCCTGTTCAAGATGTTCTTTACACAACAGGAGTTCCAATGTGGGATGTCTTTGTTGCTTTAATGTTCCTCAGAGAAAACCTTCATTCATTGATACATCTTCGAGCTGTTACCCTTTCATCATCACAGCCCCCCAACCATCCTGACCAGATCCAAAATGTCCCCATAATTTAATCTAATTAAATTAATCTTACTAATATTTACTTACTAATATTTTCTGTATGTAAGACGATAACCATTAAATTATCCTGATCTAAAAGCCCCTAGGTTAACAGTTAGCTAAAACTCAGTGTTATGTGTTTTTTCCCTTAGGATGTTTAACTGGTCAAAAAGACTATTGAGATATTTGTGTTCTAGTTGAAAGATATTAAATCTCCATAAATTGTGTAACCATTGTACACTGATGCTTTAATCCTAAATTTACCCCTGTTAGTTAGTAGGATGTGTCATTATGCTAATTTTATTGCAACCATATCCATTTTAGCCAGTAACCTTTTCTTTGCGTTTTATTGATGCCTGCCTGATTGGCAGAAATCAGCTTGCTCTAAGATGTTCATTAAATGAAATGCTATTTAAAAAGTTCAGATTACTCTACGTATATAGTGAAAACGAATTAATTTATTTATTTATTAAACTGTTGATTAATACCCACTTAATTTATTAAGTTGCTCCATGATTCCATCAAGGTGCTTCTTTAAAAGTTTTCCCCTTTATATAATCTTAATGTGTTTTGTAATGTGTGTTTTGTTTTAATTGTGTACAACAAAATCTGAAGTGAAATGCATGAAGTCGTGTCTGCAGAACTCATCTGTGTTTGTTGTCGAAGGTTGTCCGATGCCTCAGTCAATGTCCTTTTTCAGTCCAATGTCTAAATTCAGCAGCCCAACATTCTCCTTCTCATCAAGAGTCCATCCTCCAGTCCTCACACCTGCAAACAGAATGAATTCTGCCAGCATTTTTTGCCAAAGAAAACGCTCCATAGGTTGAAAAGAAATTACAGCAAAACAGTCACAAACATTTTAACTACAGTGTTCCCTCTAACATGACAAACATAAAAGAAACAAAAGGATAGAAAAAAATAAATCAAACTTTGTCTCTGACAAAATAAAACTCAAAACTGGATCAGGCTGAAGTCAATGACATCACCTTTAGTCCTTGTCCCAAGGATCAGCCCCCATGGCACTGCGGCACTGTTTCTGCATTCTCTCGCATCTGAGAATGTCTAAAATGAGACTAAATCTCTATGTTAGCACAATCCTATCATATTGACCAGGTTTCTTTGCAAAGAAAAAGAAGTAGAAAGATAGAACAGAAAGCAACAAACATCTTTAAGACGCCACCTTTCCCGCTGGAAGATCTCCTGGCATAAATGGTTAAAACTAAGTATAATTTAGTGTCCAAATCTGATTATTACTCCTTACCGCACTGCTAGCACTGTCTTCTCAGAGTCTTCTGTTAGCAGAAAGGTGGCGTCTCCTTTAATCTGAAAGCAATAACTCAGAGGAAAACAAGAGTGTTAATAGCATGCAGCCAAAACCCCTGGTCCCCTTAGTGTCCCTTTAACGTGATGTTGTTCTGCTTTTTCTTGCTGATCCTGGGAAGGTATCTATTCTTCACCTTTCCTTTGAAACTCTGTCCAAAACGCCTCCAAAAGAAAGAAAAAAAAAAAAAAAAAAAAAACTAAAACAAAATTGTCTTCCAAGGAGCACAATGTCTTTTCTAATATGTCATACATTATTAACTTATTACAACTTTTGATTTCTTTCTGGTCCTTTTGACCATGTGTATTTGCTGTTAGTAATACTTTTATTTATATATACCTTTTCAATCTTAATTGTTCAAGGGTGAAACTTTAATGCAATGATTGTTCCCTTTTAGTTTTTTGAACTTCCAGTGTTTCTCTATAAACGATAAAAGTTTTCCCCATAATTCAGCACATTGAGAAGGCTACACAAAACAAACCCAAGATTAGAATTAGAATTTAACCCTTCAGGAGCTGGCTTTATTTTATTTTTTCCCTCTGACATAGTTTTCGTGCTCCCAGGCCAGAACACACAGACCCAGCCTTGCCATAACATTCAGATGTTTACATCATGGTCAGATTTGTTTATCATATCTATTGTCCATCTCAGGTTATACTGTCCCTCTGAGGTTCACCTCAGTTCAGCATAACTAATAACATAGATGATTTTGTAACTGTTGACGCGTGTAACATGGCCTTCTGATATTTTGACGCTTTTCAAAATTTCTCATTAGTTGCATTCAAATCCCAAGTAAAAAATAAATAAAATAAATGAATAGAAAACCATTAGAAAAGCAACCGTATTTAGTTCCATACAGTTTTTTCAAAGCACAGTTTTTTCCCATCTATTTAAATCAAAAATAATGTATTTCTAAACTTCTTTCAACTGGACTGGTTTGTGATGAATCATTATTATTATAGGCACTGAGATCTCAGTAATTTTAATTACTTTAGGGCTAAAAAAACAAGTTATAGGATCTAATTTCATACAGTAAACTCAAGAAGCTTTATGTAAAGCTTATTACCAGTTCCAATTGTCTAACAAAGATGAAATATTTTCGTTCTAGCCATGTTAATCTCTCCGTTTATCAATTTAATTTGGTCCAGATATTTAATGTGAAAAAACAAACGTTATTATTGAAGTATCTCTTTTCCTTTACCTTTTTGTTAACATAGTCCATGTTTAAAATGTCATTTGAATTACGGAGCTGCAGTTCTCCCAAAACAAATGAACATTCTGAAACCATGAACATTAATTTTAACCCCGAATTAATTCACACAGATTAACGTTTAGTTACATACAATACATACATACGTACAGTTACATACAAACGATGACATTCAGACAGACAAACACGTGCAGGCCTGCTTTTTCACCATCTTAAATAGTTCTATGTTTTTCATAATTTTTAAACGTCAACGCCGAAAGATGTTTTCAACGCGTTAAGTTCCCGCTTAGTTTAAAAAGTGGAGAGCGTGTGCTGGTTACGACCTACGAATGTTTCGTCCACACGCGGTTTTACGCTTCAGTCCCGCAAGAACACAACTCTGTGACCCACAGACACCTGGACGCTTACCCATTTTTGAAAGTTATACGTCCTTATTAGCAGTTTAGAACACTTTTACCCATAACGGAAGTGTCTCTTGTCAGTCCCCACGTAAACGCTTCCCCGGTGCAACGCCTTTTTAGTTCCGTTTCCGTTTTCCTGTTTTTATTCATTTTGTTAAATTTTCGCTTTCCTTTTTTTTCTAATTTTATTTTTATTATTTAGTAGCAGTACTGCAATAGAATAAAATAATAGTAATAATAATAATAACCCCTCTGTGAGAATCTGCATGTTTAATCAAATCATTTCAAATAATTTATGCATGTCATGCTTGTGGGCCCCTACTTTTTCAGCATGAAATCGAACGTCTCACCCTGGGGAAAGGCTCGACCCCGAGAACTCTGCCTTTGACCCATTATACTGAATACTCCGCCTCCCGGACTTTTTTTTTTTTTTTTGATAAGTCCTCCGCGAGATCGACCAACTAAAATGAAAGGCCTCAAATCTGATGATCGTTTGGGTATAATGATCGAGATCTCCTTTCAAATCTGCGTACGTCTACACAGAAGTCAGGAATTAAGCATCCCTGCCGCTTTCACCCACTACACTAGTGGGCAGCCTCTGCCCAACTGGACAGAAGGACTTCCCTTGACCAGCTGCAAATCGCTCAGCCCGGTCTTGTTTCCCAGGTGAAAATCGTTCTGCCCCTCCTCCCCCCAGCGGGAGAGTCTGTATTTCAGCTGAAAACGTATTTTAATTAATTTTTGAATTTTAGTTTAATGATTAAACCTTAGTCACCATTCGGTTTTGCGAACCCTGTTTTATTTGCCTTAAGGATTAAATATAATTCATTATTTCTACCGGCTTTTACTTTTACTACCTTTTAGGTTTACAGTTTTAAATTTAAAAATTTCTTGAGGTATGAAAGAAAGGTTCGGATCTTCGCGCCGACGCCCAGAGACGCTCCGAGACCAGGAGCTTCTCCACGTCCCTTGAAAATCCATTCAGGGTACCAGAGGCCGGATAACCTCTCCGGGTTGGCCAAAACAGCTCCTGTCCTCGGACTCCCTCGCTCGTCGGTCGGAGATCTTGTTCGTTTACGCCAAATTGTTATGGGAGTTTTGGGTGGAATATTAAACAATAGTAACTGAGTTCCCATCTTTACTAAATGACGAGACGGTGGTAATGACGTTCCACCACTTTTATTGAGAAACAGAGCAGAGATTCACATAGATGGAAAGTAATCGCACCCCACAGTTCCGCTGCGGTCTGCGTCTGCCCTGTCTCTGCCTGCCTCGCTTTTCGGGCTTCCCCTAATACTGCACCGTGGCCTTGGTTTGAGACATAACAAAGACAGTCTATCGTAAACAATCAGTATCCCTCAGCAGCTGCAGCATTTGGCCTTGCAATCAGCAAATAGTGGATCTTATACACAGACATCAGGTCTCCAGGCCTCCTCTGTCCGAGTGGTGTGAGGCCATAGTGACTTCAAAATAATAATTCTTATAACAGCACTCTACCAACTGCCACTTGACGACCATAGCAACGCATGTTATTTGCTGAATTTCTTGAAAAGCCAAAATTATTTTAAGGAGGTACTATATGAAAATGGTAAAGATATGAAAAAGCTGAAATACACCATAATAGCTGAAAGATATCACTACATTTTAAAAGTTGAATGACGTTTCTAGCTGAAAGTAGGCTGAAGCTTACCTGACTCCGCCAGATAGATTTGCTCCGCATATCCATCTGGAAACCTTCCGTTGAAGTAATTTTGGGAAGGGGCGAAAATACTGGTCAGCTGATTGGCCTATGTTGGTGATAGACGGGCCAAATAAACCAATCAGATTCGTCGTCGCTCTGTTACGAGCGACGACGAAAACACAACCACAAGCCAAGCTACTCTTGCTGCTGCAAGTAAAGGCTCGTTAGCCCAGCAAAAAATACTCTGTAATTCTGATAAAACTTGCTCGATAGCCATGCTAACGCTAGTTTCATCGGCTGAAGCCGCCATGTTCTTTAGACTGAACTGTCGCGCTTCCCGTTGCGTCACACCTCAACCCGCCTCAAAGCCAACGCTGATTGGACGTTCGTTTGGTGAACGGCTCCAAATTTTCTTTAACGGAGAGTATCCAGACTGATCTGCGAGTGAAACCTTGAAACCTCGCGAGATCAGGATGGTCTCACGAGGCTAGGCTGAAGCAGTAAGCTGTCAAAAAGCAGCTGAAATGAGCGGAATTTTAGTGAATTACATTCATTTCCTACGAGAGAAAAAAACGCTGTAATTTTGCAGAAAATAATGAATGAATATTTTAAAAAGTTGAAGAGTTAAAAGTACAAAAAGACATAGCCATCCATTCCAGAAGAAGCTGAATAGTTTAAAAGTTGAATGGTTGAAATCGGAGAAAAATTGTAGGAGGAGAAGCGAATCAAACTTTAAACAGTAAAAACGCAAAAGGAAGAATAAACACTAAGAAGAGGAAGAAGAATAAAGAATAAAGAGAAACAGGATCTCAAGAACTGTGAATGCCTACTGCATTCACAGTAATAAATAAATTACAGGCTTTCTGTATATAAGTGAACACTTAATACCTGGAACCCTGCACCTGTGGGAGTTTGTGAGAGTGCACTAGTTAAGGTGAAAATCATCCAGAAGGAATTAGCTCGATAGTGGTTGTGGAGAACTAAAGGCCCGCCTTCCCTGAGCACAGAGGCAGGGGAACCATAACCCCGGACTCCCAAAGGGGCCTGCAAAGCAGGGTGCCCAAGAGGGGCCGACACAAGGTATCTGCAACCCCCCCCCTCCCAAGGAAAGAGGAGAGATGACCCCGAGGAAATCCCCCAGCCACCGCAATGCCGACGCCCCCAAGAGCCGCGGGGACGAGCCAGTGGGCTCCGCCGGCAGCCAGCCCCGCTGAAGTGGTTCCGGCCATGTGCTCTGAGGGCCAGAGGCCCCAGGGGCGCCCCGCCCCCGGGGGGGCAGGCCCCGCGAAGCAGCCACCGGGAATGGGTCGGCGCACACCCGGGAACCCGCCCCAAACCCGAGGCCCATCAATGCGCCAGAGGGCCTAGGCGCCTGCCAGTGCAGCGGAGGAGGGCAGGACGTGGGGGCATGAGCTCTGCACCTTAGTGGAGACTTGAGATGTTCTTGGGAGAGGGAGCGGACCGGACCCATACCTGGAAAAAAAAAACTCTTTCACACCATCCCTCCCTAGTGCCCCACTCACCACACACAGATTTACAAAAAAAAGACGCTGTACACACATTCCCACATAGCACTCGCATCCAACACTCACAAGAGGGGGGGTCACCCCAATTCAACTATACAACTGCCTGTGCCCAACCCCCGGCCCCACCGCCGGACCAGACGCCCCCCGGACCAGGCCCCCCAAAGAGGGGGGGCCAACACCCAGCCAGAACCCCCCTCAACCCCTGAATACCTAATAACCCCCCCCCCCCCCCACCTTACCCTAGCCACCCCTGCCCCCCACCCCTCCTGGGGGGAGCAAAAAAGGTTTAATAACAGATTTGGGGACAAAACGGGAATACAATCCGGGGTTAACAGCTGCTGGATCCCAGAGACAGAACAGAGCTGGATCCAGGGAGACCATCAGAACCAAACGGGATCAGGTAGGCTCAAAACAGAAGAACAGAAAACAGCTCGGGGACTAATTAAAACGGGGAGGGACTAATTAACCAAAACCAGGTGGAAATAATCAAGGAGGGACGAGACTAAAAAGGCTAATAGGAACAGAGGCAACCCCAGAACTGATAAAAACCAAAACAACCCTGAAGTACAACCTAAAGACAGAAGAACAGGCTAAGACTAAAAGTGATGACAATAACAAGGTAAACCAAAACATTACAACAACTAAACGAGGATCCAGACAAGACAGAACTCAAAACAACCAGATAATCAAAGACAGGAGAGAGGAGGAAAACTAAAACTAATAACATAAACCAGAACTAAACTCAGAATATTACAAGATATGCTTATTATTATTATTAATTATAATTTGGTATTATACTTTAAATTATGAGTCATTCAACTCAAAATCCAGCAACGGTGATAACTCACTTATAACTGCAATTAGAGTTTAAACCGTTACCCTTTTATCACCACTCCAATGAAAATGTCTCTGTGTTAATATCAGATGTTAATTCCGAGAAGGAAGTAGCTCTGAATGCTGAATAGCCATGGAATTGTGAATTGGAATGAACACAAACAATTACTATTCCACAGTTGTTGTTTTATTGAACCAAAAGCAATTCCCTGTTACAGTAATTCTATGATTCAACAACATTGGAATCCTACTCACTACTAAACTAAACATGCAAACTACAGTATATGTGGAAGTAAAAGGAGAAAAAATGGATTAAAATGAGAGGTAGCAAATCTTAGTTCAGCTCACGGTTGTTTAAACACCACATTCAAATCATCGGCATTTGACGTAGCAGCATTGACAGATAGAACAGCTTTGAGAATCCCACTGGACGCTTTGGTGTTTTCACAAAAGCTAGTTCAGCTGAGCTAACTATAGTTCGGTCACACGACACCCTCCCAAGATGGCGACTATGATGACATAGGGTCTGCAACCTTGCTTGATGCGTGAGGGAAGGGTACTGATGATGTCACCACGCTTACGCTAATAGGGGGTGGTACCTCGCTTCAAGAGGGAGCGGCTAACTGGTGAGTTTAAAGAAAGGCCGCAAACTAAGTTTCAAACAAAGAGATTGAATCCGCTGATAAGAGGAAGCAAAGAGAGAAGGGAAAAGATGGAAGAAGATGGAAAAAGAGTTAAAGAAGCGACCCGGGGCGGGGTCACTTAAGAAACACAAATCAGCACAGCCAAATTCACCTTCAAATGCGTGCACATTCAACAGAACAATAGTCAACAGTTAATACACTCCGTCTTGGAGTAAAAAGCATTTAACTAAAATCCTAACACCTGCTCAGGCACTTCTAAACCACCTTACAGGTGAAAAAGAAATAAAAGAAAAGATGAGGGGAATTTTTCTTCACTATGATGTGCCTTGCGGGTGTCCTGGAGCGCTGCGAGTCCGCCGATCTGATCCAGCTCAGCGAGCAGGTGCGTCTTGACGAACGCAGGTGTTTGCAGCCGCGGGGCCGGGAAGAGAAAGTTCCTTCTCTTTTCCAGGCTTCCAGACGCTTTGCTTGGCCAAACAAAAACGGGATCCTCTTTCAACCACCGGGAGATAACGCGGCTCTCAGTCTTTGATCAGAGGGAATTCAAAGATACTTTTTAAGTCGACCTCCTGTCAGCAAATACAGGGAATGGAGTCTGCTTCGGTAATCTTTGGTCCAGCAAAGTTATCGAGCATGTGGCGTGGGGGGGGGGGGGTAATTCCACGGAGTGGAGCAGCTGCATGCCTTCCCTGACTGGCAAAATGCCAAGAAGAAGGGAGATTTCGGTCTGTTGCTGGGATTTATACATTTCTCTAGCAACGTCATCTCTTTGCTTCGTTGCTAGGGTCGCAGCCATTTTAGGCCGTTTTGCATGATGGGAGTTGGTGGCCATTTTGACCACATTGCATCATGGGAAATGCAGTTCGTCACGTCTGAACCGGCATTACACCGTTCACCGCCTTAGTGAGCGTGTCATATGCAACCTGCAGCCTGATCAAGGCCAAATGGCTACCGACATCCGCTGTATTTGCTGATACTTCAAAAATACACCAAATCCAATAAGTAGAAATCCAAGTATCCTGAATCCAAACATGCAAACGTTTCAAACGTCCAGGAATGACAAAGTCGAAAGACACACCATTTTTCATCCAAGATTATAGGGTGTATCCAACAAAATGAGTCAAATCAGGACAGGACGGGTCCCCCTTTCATTCATTACTTACCCGTCGAAAAAAAAATATTAATAGCATTGAGAGATCAGTTTACCAGATCCATGTTTTTCAGAGTTCGGTGGATATGAAGAATGTGCTCAGAAAGACAAGACATAGCAACAGAAGTAGGAGAGGGGGAGGGGGGTGAAAGCTGGAGAGGAGAGAAAAACACGACCGACCTCGAAGAGACCGTACAGCATCAATGCCAAATTGTAGTGGATATTAATAATTATCAATTAAGTGAGCACAAAACTCATAAAAAAGAACAGATGCACCTTGTCTTTGTAAGTTATTTAATTCAAAGGCATGAGCGTTTGAATGTCTCTGTCTCCCAACGCAGTTAGGAAACAGAGCGAAGAGAATAAGAACACCCTAAACTTTTATACATTCTGGGTTAACAAAGAAAGTGGGAGTAGTCTTCAGACAAGTGCACTCACTGGTACGATCCAGTTCCTATCTAACTCAACTCCTCTCTGTGTCCTTGGATGTGGAAACAATAGTAAATCTGTAAGCATGTGAGCTTCTTTCACATGGGAAAGTTATGCAGGTGCATCCAGACAATATATGATCAGAGTTACATATATCAAATAACATTTTCCACAACAGTAGCCAAAAAATTGTTCCGATCAGCTACCAGGCACAGGGGGACATCACAAAACTGCTTTTGTGGACTTGTTGCTTCTTGTGCTTGGTCAAATAGACCACACACTTCCTCCTCCCATGGGATTATTCTGTGGAGTACAGGGCACTGGTAAATGTTCCCCTGATGCTTTGGGCATAACACTTGCACATCTGATATGTTACCATTACAAAGGGGGGGGGGGTATCTTGTGCAACTTTCAGTACTTCACATATAGCAACTTCATATGTAAAAATTAATACAATATTTTACACAGGCCAGTCAAATTAACAGAAGTAAAACTAATTGACTGATAATATTATAGGCACCATTTCTTTTTAGGCCAAATGTGTGAAAAAGAAAGCAACAAATAAATTCCCTGTAAAACAAAAAAAGTATATCCAAAAATAAACTATACAAGAAATTAGAGTTTTACATGAATTATCCACATAACATTGTATTCATGTGCACAATGCTTGGATAAGCTCTATCAGAGGGAAACCTAACTTTCTCTAATAGATAAAAAACGAAACATAAGAGCATACTGCATCACTGTTTTGTGCAAATTTACTTTCAATTTATATATTTTATTTTGTTATTTATTGGCTATACCAATTAGGTTACTTACTCTTCAACTGGATGTAGACGTACAAGGTAATCCAGCTACGCGAGAGAGACATAGGAGACACCTTCTGTCACTTTTTAATCCGATTTTGATGGATTATTTATTTGTCAAGATAAGCCCCGCCCCTTTTTAATTGACCTCTATATGACCTCTAGATAACCATTAGATGACCTCTAGATAACCTAATTATTGATCAATAATTAATATTTAATATAAAAATTTATTCTTATCTTAATTTTTGATTAATCAATAATGAATTAATAATATAAAAATTGATTCTTATCTTAATTATTAATCAATAATTAATAAATTATTTAATATAAAAATTGATTATCTTAATTTTTTATTCTTATTTCTAATTATTTAATTATTTCTAATCATTTCATTCCTTTAATACACATTTCATTCCTTTAATACACATTTAATTTAATTTAGTTTATACACATTTATTTAGTTTATACACATTTAATTATTTAATTCCTTTAATACACATTTAATTATTTAGTTTATACACATTTAATTATTTAAATTTAGTTTATATGCATTTAATTGTTTATTCTATACACATTTATTTTATTATTTCTAATTATTTAATTTAGTTTATACACATTTAATTATTCTATACACATTTAATTATTTATTCTATACACATTCAAAGTTTTAATTTAGTTTATATACATGTATTGCTGACGCTCAGCAGTATACCTGTCAGACTCTACGTAAGCTTTGCTGAATACTGGTCCTACAAAATTACTGCGTTGAAATAATCTGATGAAATAGGGAATCCTTAATCTTTAATCCTGATATTCTCCCTCCAAGTTAAAGGCATTTACTGATTTCTTCATAGTTTATACACATTTAATTATTAATTCCTTTAATACACATATAATTAATTTATTTAGTTAATTAATTTAGTTTATATCCATGATTTGCTGACGCTCAGCAGCATACCCGTCCGACTCTATGTAAACTTTGCTGAATACGGATCCTACGGTGGAAAAAAACCTCTGTCCCGCACCATTGCATTGAAATAAGGAATCCTTAATCTTTAATCCTGATATAAACCTGACATAAACCTCAATTCAGTCTTCCCTCCAAGATAAAGGCGTTTACTGATTCCTTCAGTATTACAACCGAGAAGAAAAAGCGTTGTCAAATAGGGATTTCCCTGCCGCACCGGTCCCGCGCTTTATCTCATCATTTCATACACCTAAAAGCAAAAAACCGTCCTTTCAACGAACATGCTCTGTTATCTTATTCAACAGAGCCGACTGGTCAGCGCAGGTCAGTGCATGACACCGCATTTCCCGGTTAGGTTGGGAATCAAACAGGAAACGCAACTGTTTATCTCAATAGGGCACTGACCATCGCATGTCAGTAAAATCTAAACGGTCCGCAAAAATCAATACGCTCGCGAGTCATGCCTCAGTACCAGATATGGATATTAACCCTCGTTCGCTTACCATCGCTACAAGGCATTCACGGATGCATCATGTCAGCAACCGCTTCTCCACGGGTTCTCACTAATGCCCAGATTCACGCCGAGGCTCACAACGCTGGAATCCTGTCTCTGACGTCATGTGTTGCTGTAGTATTATCATAGCTGTATTACAATATATTTTTAATTCTTTTGCAGACCTCGCAGGCTTCGACTTGGATGACATTGTGTTAACACAATCGGATTTAGGTGATATTTACTTTAATTTTCTAAATATATCCGTGATAAAATCCTAATACATCGTTCAAACATGTTTCTATTTTTTCCTTTTAGACTTTTTAGATGGAATCGCCCAAAACCCATATCAAAACCCTTACCAGCAGCCCAACACTCATCAGCCTGCAATTCGCTCTGAGACTGCACTGGGAGGAACTCAGCGCATAAACAAACTGCGTCAAAGCCGGCCCAGAAGCAAAACCCGTCAAGAGTCCACCCCTAAACGAGAACCGGTGGAAGTCATAGATCTGGTTACCCCCTTGGCGGTTCGCCGACCTCTCTTCTCTTAGACATCGGCACCCGGGATTCTGCCAGCAGCCCCGAATCCTCGCCAGCTGTTCACGACTGCTGTACAAACTCCCCCCCCCATTTCTCTATAGTCTTAAACTAAATCTTTAAAGTAGTTTCCTGCACGGTTCAAACTTACTGTGTGTGTGTGTGTGTGTGTGTGTGTGTGTGTGTGTGTGTCCGAATCAGACCTCCGCTCCTTTCTCCCTCTCTCCACTTTTAATCTATATGTTGTATAATTGGCCTTTTTTATTTATTTATTTTTCTTGTTATGTATTTATTTCTGCTGCAATCATTGTATGCGTGTAACGCACCCCGTTTATAAGCAGCGTTTCCCGTCTGCAGGAGTAGTTTCCCTAGCTGCTGCAGGAGCCAACAGTGAGTTACACACGACAAGCACCCCTCAAACTGATCAAGAAAACCGAGGCAGCCCATCAAATGGTGAGTTACAAATTTTTATTTCTTATTTTTATTTATTTCTCTTCATTTATTTTGTTATAGTCTTAAACTAAATCTTTAAAATAGTTTTCTGCACGGTTCAAACCTACTGTGTGTGTGTGTGTGTTTGTTCTGCTATCTTACTGAGTACATTCTACAAAGTGAGGACATGCAGCGTGCTCCTCATGTGTGTGTATGTGTGTGTGCGTGTGTGTGTGTGTGTGTGTTTGAATCAGACCTCCGCTCCTTGCACCCTCTGTCCACTTTTCATCTATATTCTGTATAATTAGCCTTTTATATATTAATTTATTTAATTCTGTTTATTTACTTATTTATTTTTAATTATACTTTTGAAGCCCCTGATACAATCCAGAGAAGATGGTCCTTAAGAAAGAGGAAAAGACCCAATCTCGTTGAACTATGTTCTACTCTTGAGAGATTCCATCAAGTAATTCCGAATCTCGTCAAGAAAGTGGTTACGCTTCGAAGACTTGTTGCGGGTAAATCTTAATTTCAACTAATTTATATGTTGTACAATAAATAAAATTAATAATTCCCTGTGTCCCTCTTTACTAATTGCCGGTATTTACAACTAGTTTATTATATCGTAATGAATCAGTGTTTTTTTTCACACATCCTTCCACATATGAATTTATTATTTATTTTTCTACAATTAGGTCACCTTTTAAAATAAAATGAATAAACCTTATGTGTCCTTCTGTTCTTCATTATATCATAATGAATCAATGCATTTACCTATTTCTATGTATGAAACTATTTCTTCTACAATTAGGTCACCGTATAATAAATTCCCGTTCATGCTGTACAATAAATATCTATAAGTACAATTAGTTATGATATCATTGTATTTTCACCTCTTCTTATATATATGAGCTACCTTTTTTCTAGAATTATCTAGTAATATAATAAATTAATCTTCTATTTTCTCCTGATTATGGTTGTTCTCTTCTAATGCAGAATCGGACTCGATCATTCGACAAATTCCATACTACGGTCACAACGCTACTTACTACTGCTTGAAATCTGAGGAGCTTCTGAGGACCTGCATGTTTCTCCTGAAAGAAATCTCCAAGGCCTCGACACTACAGTAGAGTTAACCTTTTAAATTGTGACCTCTGTAAAAATGGATAGTCAGCAAATGAGAGATGCTTTGAAGCTGTGAATGAACTCCGTAATCTCCATGTGTAGCCAGCAACCAAATTTTTCAATCTAACCCCAAATTCCCCCATCAGAATTCAGACGGGTCCGGATTGGGATCTTGAACGTTTACTATCTGTAGAACGAGCCATCGAACGAATAAACAATTCTTTCTCTCAATTATTTTCGCCTCAAAATAATTTGTTAGAGTTTCAACAGGAAATCACAAATGCTATAAACGAAATCACACAATTGGTTAATGAGCATCAAAATCTCCCTGTTCAACATGTGTCTGATTCTTTCAATGTACCTCCACATTCGCCATCCAGGTTAGAACAAGTGATCCATCAATTAAATGTTTCTCTCTCTCAAACATTTAGCCCAAATCCTACAAATGCTGAGTTTCAGCAACACAGTGGGGGTCTTGTAGAAAACGATAAACAAAATCCCTCTGGTTCTTCCAATACTGCTTTGCTAAATCCCACATCCAGCCAGCCTCAACAGCCATCTCTCATTGCACCCGACCGAGCGGATCAACCCAGCACCAGTCATGGACAGTCAGCTGCAAACGGCTCTGAACATACTCTTACACCCTGCATTCAATGTGATCGTTTCAATGTTACAGAAATAAGACGTCATTCCAAATCTATCATATTCTCATCGAGCTCGCAGAGTCAGCTGCTCGCCTTGCCTCTTGTAACGATATTATTCAGCTAGAAATCAGCGGGAAAGGATTTTCTCATCATACAATCGTTCAAGTAAATGGTGAAGGGGATTCAATTCTGCATGCATTTCAGGAATTTTTAGACAACTTAACGCAGTCAAACACGGAATTGACAGACAACTTAGAACTGATCCTTCAGGTTGTAAGAAACCCTCATGGAGGTGTCAAACGTAAAGCTGATAAATCATTGGACTGTGAACTGATTCGTAAAAAACGTCAACATCTGTATATCGTCACCAATCGTTCTGATCAGCTTTGTTTTTCAATCAGTCTTGCCCATCTCTGTAACCCCGCTTTTACAGATGCCCATGCATTACAACTTGCAATACTTTGGCAACGCTCGGCGGGGCTCACTGAGCAAACTCCCGTGACTTTCAGCGACGTGCAAAAATTTTAAAAGATTGTCAACAGGAAAATTGTCGTTTTCTATAAAGATAGCAAGGACGCACTGCTTCGTAAATTCGAGACCGACTTTTCAGATCGTTCAAATCCTCTTTTTCTGCTTCTGTTCAAAAACCATTACTACGGAATCAGAAACCTGGCAGGTTTCACCCGAGCCAAGCACATTTGCAGCTACTGCTTTACCGGTTTCCAAAACATCAACAGGCATAACTGTGAGGGTCGTTGTTCAGTTTGCCTCGATTTGAACTGTACTCTCCAACAGTACAACTCTGTACAATGCACAGATTGTAACCGGATCTGTCGTAATTCATTCTGCTTTGATAAGCACAAACAGCCCACACTGAGACCTAACCTCGGGAAGCATGTGAGTAACTGCGAAACCACTAAATTCTGTCCTCTGTGTAAAAAGCTATATGATCTAGCAGCAGTCGGGGGTAGCAGCCTCATGAGTGTTCAATAAAATGCAAGGTCTGTCATCAGAAAGTGTCTGGCGGAGATGATGTACTGTTAAACGAACAGCAGTGTTACATTCAACCCACATTGACAGACCGTCTGCTCGGCGATAAACTATTTTTTTATGAATTTGAAACTTTTACTGATCAAACCGGTAAGCACATTCCATTCCTTGTCTACACAAAAACTTTGGCGGGAGATGTCTGGTACTCTTACGGATTGAACTGTGTGAGGCATTTTCTGCTCCATTTTAGGAAACCCTGGTATAAAGGTTCCACTTTCTTAGCCCACAACAGTCGTGGGTTTGACTCTTACTTGATTCTAAGTGTGATGGTTCAGTTGGGTATTAAACCATACCTCATCACACAGGGGAGCAAAATCCTCTGTTTTACTGAACCTGATTATGGTCTGAAATTCATCGACAGCCATTCATTCCTTACCATGAAACTCAGTCAAATGCCAAAAGCATTAGGCTTCACCGATCACTGTAAAGGGTTTTTCCCTCACTTGTTCTCGTCTGAGAAGACTTTAAACTACGTGGGTCCGCTTCCTCCCCCCAGCTTTTATGGGGTAGAGCGCATGAATCCCGCCGAACAGGAACGGTTTTCCACTTGGTACAGCGAGGCTTGTAAACAACCCTTTGACTTTCAGAAAGAAGCTCTTTATTATTGTCAAAATGATGTGGAGATTCTTTTCAAGGCTTGTGTGAAATTCAGAGAAGAGTTCTTTAAAGAGACGAACGTGGATCCTTTAAAGTGCATCACAATTGCCTCAGCATGCATGAAGGTTTTTACATCCAATTTCCTCCCTCCTAACACTCTCGCAATCCCCTCCCCGGTGGATTACCGGCAGCAGTGTAAGAAATTTTCGGACGCGTCCATTCAGTGGTTAGCTGGTTAGAATGGCTAGCTTTGGAACGCAGCATTTTCATTCAGCATGCGCTCAATAAAGGTGAAATGACGGTCGGTCCCTATAATGTTGACGGATACGCAGAGGTTCAAGGGGTGAAAATTGTGTTTGAGTTCAACGGATGTTTCTACCATGGTTGTTCCACCCGACCAGACCTGTCCTCTCAGGGGCGTTAGCTTTGAAGCCTTCCACTCTGCTATCATGGAGAGAGCCAGGTTAATGCAATCGGTTTACGGTGTGCAATTAGAAATCATGTGGGAACATGACTGGATTCTGATGAAGACATCGCACCCGGGTCTCAAAAGGTTTCTGTAGTGTTTCAACACACCGGAGCCTCTTTCCTCGCAAGATGCATTGTACGGCGGCAGGACTTGTGCTCTCAGACTCCGGTACACGGCTGGGGAGGAGGAATCGGTTCATTATGTAGATTTCACCTCCTTGCCCCTATCCTCTTGGGTACCCCAAAATCATTTGCAAAGATTTTGACGATCCGCGTAACTATTTCGGCTTCATCAGGGCGACTCCTCCCCGCGGTCTCTTTTTCCCTGTTTTGCTGTACAGGACATCTTCCGGTAAGCTGGTCTTTACTCTCTGCCGTGCTTGCGCCGAAATTAACTACCAGGCAGGCCCATGCCCCCACTCTGATCGAGAGAGAGCATTAACGGGGGTATGGGTAAGCGCGGAATTCTGCAAAGCTCTGGAAGTCGGTTACAGGGTTGCAAACATAACCGAGGTTTGGCATTTTGAAAAACAAAGCAGTTCAATCTTTAAACCATATATCCACACTTTTCTCAAGGGTAAACGGGAAGCTTTAGGTTTCCCGGCTGAAGCGACGGATGAGGAGAGCAGGTTAGAATATGTGGCAGACTACAAACTTAACCAAGAAATCCAGCTGGATGTGGAGAAAATCGAAGTGAATCCCGCTAAAAGGCAAGTGGCTAAACTGTGAACAGTTTTTGGGGGAAATTTGCACAGAGAAATGACCTGGCTCAAACTACCATTATGAGAGAGTCCGACGAGTTTTTTAACTTCCTGTTTTCAGGTAAATACACTGTGAGCTACTTTCACTTTCTGAATGATGACATGTGTATGATTCAGTGGAAATACAACAAGCGGTGCATCTCTCCCCCCAACAAGGTGAATAATGTGTTTATCGCAGCATTCACCACGGCACACGCGCGGTTGAAACTCTTCACCTGTCTCGAATGACTTCAAGAGCGCGTTTTGTACATTGATACTGACAGCCTGATCTATGTGGTTAAACCAGGTCAGACCTCCCTCGAGCTGGGAAATTATTTGGGGGATTTAACGGACGAACTGAGGGGTGATTAAATAGAGCAATTTGTTTTAACAGGCCCCAAAAGCTATGCTTAGCAGACAAGAAACCAGAAAAAATTTGTGATGCGATGTAAAGGTATCACTCAAACTCAGGAATGCAGTGAGAGGGTGAATTTTGACAGCGTGAAAGACCTGGTAGAAGGTTATCTGCAAGGGTCTACAGGGGAGGTTTTAGAAGCTCCGCAGCATACCATCAGGAGGGACAAAAGAAACTTCCAGCTTCAAAATGCGACATTTCGGAAAAAGTTCCGACAAGAGAAGGCTTTTTCCCGACGGAACAACTCTCCCTTTTGATTACTAAAAGGTTAACCGAGAACAATATCGCTCCCCGATGAAACACAGGAGATTGAATTTGACCCTAGATTCAAAACCCCTTTTTCATGTCTGATAGTAGGTCCGAGCGGGTGTGGAAAATCTTTTTTTGTTAAAAGTGTTTTGCATAATTGTAACCATGTTATGGATGCTGTACTTGTAAATATTGCATGGATTTATACATCTCTTCAATCCATGTACGCTGAATTGCAAAGAACCATTAAAAAGGATTAAATTCATCGAAGGACTACCTCATTCTTTTGATGATGAAAATCTGTTTCCTCCTGATCAGAATCATTTGGTTATATTGGATGATGTAATTTTCCAGGCTTCGGAGCATCCAGAAGTGGTCAAGATTTTTACGCAATACAGACATCACAGAAATATGAGCGTGATGATGTTGACTCAGAATGTGTTTCATCAAGTACAGCCGTACCATCAGCCTAAACACAAATTATATGGTGTTTTTTAAGAACCCCAGAGATAAACTGCAGCTGAATATATTAGCCCGTCAGATGTTCCTGTCAGAGAAAACATTCTATATGGAGAGTTTTTAAGATGCCACCAGAGAACCTCACGGCTATTTAATCGTGGATCTGACTCCTACTTGCCCAGATCGATTCAGACTGAGAACGGGAATGCTCCACTGTGTATGTTCCCAAGTTAAATTAATTCATCATGTCGACGCGCATAAAAAGGAATGCACCCTTATTCAGAGCTCTGTATCACGCCACCCCTCAGAAACGGAAAGACATTCTTGCTCACTGCTCACCGGATTTTCTTAAAGCCTTGTGTGAAATAGCTCTGAATATCTTAAAAGGTAACGTTAAAATGTCTCCTCAACATAAAAAACTGGAAAAGCAGAAAAAGGTTATTAGACTGCTGGCTGATAAAAGAACGGGTTTAAAACGCAAGCAGTTAGCTCTGAAAAATCAAACGGGTGGCTTTATTCTTCCCCTGCTCAGTGTTGTGGCCCCTTTAATCGGAAAGGTGGTGGGGGGTCTCATCAGGAGATGAGAAAATGTCTCTTAGGACGGCGCAAAAGATGTATCTGGTTTCTCCGAATCACTTCAAACGTTTGACCCCGTCAGAGCCTTCTATCAGAGAGGCGGCTGAAGAGGATTTGGATTCTAAAATGAGGGAGATACTGAATGAACCGGGACTGAGTTCTTATGAAAAAATTAAAAGGTATAACGCTCTGCTGCAAAGATATCTGACTCTAATGAAACAAGGTCAGCTGGAGGAACCCCGAATGACTAACTTTGCAGCGTAACCCGATGCCCGAAATAATAATGACGGTGAGGCGGACTCTGATTCTACTGCTTCTACACCCTCTCCTGTTGAATTGGATGAAACCGCTAACGAAGTTCTAAAAGCTCTACCTAACAGAGATCGCAAAAACGCTAAATACATATTGAAAAAGTTATCCGAAAGTGGTGGTAGTTGGACGTCCAAGGGCGAATGTGTTTATCAAGATCATGTGATGAGGGGATCAGATTTGGTCGATTTGCTGAAAAGCCTTCTGCTACCATTTAAGAGGAAAACACAGACCCAGGAACCTGTAGGCTGGAACCCTTTCATAGCCACCCTGAAGGAGTTAAACATCCCTGTATCGTCAGTCAGCAATCCGCAGGCCCGAGAGCAATATAGACACCTGACTGAAACGGGTGTATTGGAGAAGGGGGACAAACCTGTCGCGAAACAAATAGGAAAGATCGTGTTGTGCCCTAAATTCTCGGGGTTAGAGTTTGAACATCCAACCCCGACAACGAACGTCCTCGAAGCAAAAGAGTCATGAACCCTGCATGGTTGAAATTTTCACCTTAAATGTCTGTGAAATGAAAACTCGTGAAATAAAATTTTGTAATAAAGATACTTTTATTGTTTCAAATTATTCATGCGTACAGTGTTTTTCTTCCAGACTAGTTACAGTTTGTAACAATCTTTAAACACTTGTAAAGAACAAGTTCCATGATTAAACGAGCACAAGGCCCACTTTTTGATACATCGCTGATATTTTTTTACAAAATCAAATACCATCACATCATTTTTATAAACATCATCCTCATGAGTAGCCAATATATCGTGCATCGATAACCCACAGGCTTTATGACAAAGATAATAAACACAATGGTGACCGCACACAGCTGATAGAGTGTCTTGAAGTTGACGATTATGGTACAATATTTTCGATCTGTTTTTCAAACAGAAAACCTGGTAATAGGGAACAAAGCGGTGTTTCTTGATTCTCGCGGCTTCTTCCTCACGTTTTAGAACGTTGCAACCTTGTCGATGCGACTGGTTTCACAGCTATGAATGATTCCGTCAGCAATCGTGTGTTTTTATAAGCACAATCTGTTTCACCTGAATGCTCGGTGTGAGGCAGCGGGTCTGAAATGCAGTTTCACGATGCACTTTCCGTATGTAAATTTCACAGGGGTGTTCTGATCCGTTTTAATTTCGACTTGTATTTTTTCAGTGTGTCTCTTGGCAACCAGGATATAGTAGGGGTTATGAAAGGTTTGCGTGATAATATCTCCAAAAACACCCTGGATCTGAACTGTTCGCAAGAGGGGGGCGTGAGCATCCCCCACCATCTGTGGGGCTACAAATTCGCTGTAGAAATACAGGTGGTATAAACCGGCCTTAAAATCTATAGGATGAGGGGCGTGCCAGTGATCGAATTTGATCCATTCTCCGGGTTCCATGCCGAGCATGTAGGCCAGCGGCGCATGAAAACGTAGGTGGTACTGAGCGCCAGCCTGGTAGGTTAGTATATTTGAAAGTCGGTTAACTTTAAAAAAAATATCTGTGTCTGCCTTTCTCAGATGGACTTCAATCTCTGTGATAAGATGATTCAAATTACTGTAGTACCCGTGTCCAATCTGTACGCATTGGAATTTTTCCTCGCCCGCTTTCCGCAATTCAAAATAAGCCCTTTCTGTGGGGACATTATGCCATGTGTGTGGATAAGAAACCTCCGTCAAAGCCACTTGCCACTTCGGAATCTCACTCTCTTTTAAAACGGATTCAAAAGCTTTTAAGACGTCAGAGGCTGTTTTCTTTTTTAAAGCCCTGGCATAGGCTCTTTTGGAAAATACGTCGATAACGGTTAATAACTAATTGTAACCGTAATTTTCTTTGGACAGGCTCTGCATATCACAAAGATCGGCTTGAAATTGCTTCAGAAGCCCTGTGACAAACACTATTTCTAGGAAATCTAATTCTTGCGGGTTTATGCAAAAAATAAGCATCTTGTTCTGCTAAAAAGCTTTGAACCTTTTCAACCGGTACCTT
The DNA here is from genome assembly GCF_011125445.2 of Fundulus heteroclitus. NCBI lineage: Eukaryota > Metazoa > Chordata > Actinopteri > Cyprinodontiformes > Fundulidae > Fundulus > Fundulus heteroclitus. The sequence goes on along the minus strand of NW_023396661.1, from coordinate 21,443 downwards.
CTCGCCTGTTTTACTTTCCATAGCTCTCTGTAATCTATCTACCCCACCGAAAGAACTGGGGTGCGAAGGTGTGTAATATACCTGTTTCATTAACTTTTCTTCAGCCATACCTTCCCACATACATGTAGTGATGCTGAATGAAGGACAGGAGGAATGCAGTTGGGTTTTATATATTTTTTTATTGAGATAATGAGTCAGGAAAGAAATTACATTCATTTAATATATCACAAACTCATTGTAGAAAACACTCATATAATATATAATTAAAGAAAGATATGAGAAAACATGCATGCACTGGTTTTCAGCACCGCCTCTAGTTCCGCACAGCATCTAAAGGCAGTTCTCTTACTTCAGGGTTTTCATCAATCATCTGTGCATACGCCTGGTTGATGGGGTCGTGAACCCGTTCAACCAGCGTCAATTCATACAGATAGGCCTGTACGACGGCATTGACTGTGTCGTTGTCTTGATGGATGTTGTGTGCGGCTAAAAACTGCTGAATGGCACAGATGAAACGCTCGTTACAAAGTACTCACATTACACCGTAGTAATTACTTTCAAAGAACCAGTCCTCAAGCTGCTCGAAACATTCATGGTCTCTCTGACTTGGACGATCATTCATGCATCCGTAGCAATTATCACGCATGAACTTGCTGATGGCGTAGTACAGAAGATTGTGCATCACAGTTTTCACAGCTCTGATGAAGCTGAAGCGGATCCATCTGTCGTATTCATCTGCCCTGCTCTCACCGTCTGGTTCCCCGGAGGGAATTTGCGTGTCCTTAGGTTGCGAAGGGTCCGGGGAGGCTGCATCTCCTTGGCCTGAGGACAGTTGTGAGTCCTGGGATACCCCCGGGGAGGGTGGATGATTCACCGCTTGTGAATCTTCCTCCTGGGTCTTTGACAGAGACGGCATGGCTGGAATCATGGCTGGAAGCGTGGAATTCTTATCCCATAAAACAAAGTACTCGTGGCGTACTTGCACATCTCCGTGGGCATTGGCCCAGTCGCCAATACGCCTCTGCAGCGATGTGAGAAGACTCTCGCTGTCGCTTTCGGAAGACGATTCAGGGGTTGGTGTGGGTGAAAGTGGGTGGTACGGTCCCGGGGATAATTTGTCGCTGTCCGGGGAACCGTGCTGCGGTGATGCTGAAGGAGTAGTTCTTTCAACTGAGTAGTTGCTCATGGTTTCAGATGCTAAAAGTCTGGTCAGTAAAGTTACAAGGAGTCCCGGAGGTTTTTTATACTGAGTGGAGGTGTGGTTAACGTTGAAGGGGCGGTATCAACACTGATCACCGCAGGTCAGTAAAATCTAAATGGTCCACAAAAAAATCAATACGCTGGTAAACTAAATTAAATAATTAAATGTATATAAACTAAATAATTAAGTGTAATAAAGGAATTAAATAATTAAATGTGTATAAACTAAATTAAATAATTAAATGTGTATTAAAGGAATGAAATGTGTATTAAAGGAATTAAATAATTAGAAATAATTCAATAATTAGAATAAAAAATTAAGATAAGAATAAATTTTTATATTAATTAATTATTGACTAATTATTGATTAATAATTAATTAAGATAATACATTTTTATATTAATTATTAATTAATGATTGATTAATCAAAAATTAAGATACAAATCAATTTTTATATTAATTATTAATACATTTTTGATTAATAATTTGGTTTGTTTTAAGAGTTTGCTTTCAGGAAGGTTCTGTTGCTTTTAACCTTAGACAGGGAGAACAAATGGTTCTCCCAGAAAAGGAATGTCTCCCTTATCCAGCTGTGCATGAAGCTGGTGACTGATCACCAACCGCAATAAAACTTGCTCCCTTCTTTGTGTCACGAACTAGAGACAGAGGGACCCAGTATTCAGCCAGACAAGCAGAGGTTAGGTGAAAGATCATTTATTTACAAAATGCAAAAACAAAAACGGGCATCTGGCCAAAAAGGTCCAATAACCAAATATAACAAAAAGCAGTCACAGATGAAACTATCTACAAAAATCAGAATCAGAATAAAAAAAACAGGGTACAGGCCAACTCGAAAATCCTAAGATTGGTCTGATCAGGAAACAGGCAGGCAGAATCAACTCAAGCAGTGGTCAGTTAAACAGGCAAAAAAACAGAGAACAGGGAATGCTGGACAAGACTCACCGATAGGGATGGAAAAACAATGACCTGACAGAGTGCACGGGACAGAGGCAGATATAAGTAGGGGAATGAGCACGTGAATTACTGGAATGGGTGGAGCTTACCAGGGGAGGGGAAGTGACTGGAATTAAACTGAAGCTGATTGGATGGTGTTCAAACAAAACATTAACAACCCAGACAGAGCGAGTGAAGAAAAGAAAAATCCAGAAATGTTCAATCAAAATCTTAACCAAAAACAACCCTGACAGGGCGAACCATAAACAACAGAAGAGTTCTGGAGGACAAAGCTCTAGTGAACAACAATAGTCTGGGGGGCGACCAGCAGGACGACCTTAACGAGTCAGATTCTCAGGTGGGCGTCCAGGAGGACAGCCGCCGGCGAGACAGGTAATCCAATGGGTGTCCCGGAGGATGGCCCCGGCGAGTCAGGTGCTCCGGCGGGCGTTCCACAGGACGGCCCCTGCGAGTAAGGTGCTCCGGCGGGCGTCCAGCAGGACGGCCCCGGCGGATCAGGTTCTACGCTGGACATCGTGGAGGAAGGCCCCAGCGAGTCAGGTTCTCCGCCGGACGTCCAGGAGAACAACGGCGGGACAGGGCTTCAGGAGGCCGATGGCAGAACAGGAACTTCGGATGACGTTGGCAGACCTGAGCCCTTAGAAGCCACTGACGGAGTAGGGCCCTCGGAGGCGAATGACCGACGAAGACCCTCAGAGGCGGACAACGGAGCCAGGCTTCAGGCAGCCGGCGAAGGAGCCTGACCCTCGGAGGATGTCACCTGTAGAGGACCCTCGGAGGACGTCACCTGAAAATGAAACCCACGGGAGGTGCCTGGCCAACAGACTCAGGAGGCGGCGGACTACAGGTTTTAGAGGGCGCTGGACTACAGGCTACTGATGAGACCAAACTACTAGCTACAGGCGGGACCTAACTACAGGCTAGAGATGGCACCTGGCTAAAGGATACAGGAGACCCCGGGCTACAGGATTTAGGAGGCCCCGGGCTACAGGATACAGGAGGCCCTGGGCTACAGGGTTCAGGAGGCCCTGGGCTACAGGGTTCAGGAGGCCCCTGGCAACAGGGTTCAGGAAGCCCCGGGCTACATGCTACTGGTAGCACCGGCTTACAGGATCCATATGGCGCTGGGCTACAGGCTACGGGCAGTGCTGGGCTACTGGCTGCTGAAGCTCCCAGTCCCTTGGACATGAAAACCCTTAATATCAGGCTCCGGAGTGTCTCTGGTAGTGACAGCCAGTATGAGAGCTCTGACCGCTGACTGTCACACAGAGTGAGTAGAGAAAGAGACCTCTGGGGAGACCTGGAGGTTTTAGTATCTCCTGGGGGCCTACGCTGCTTGGTCCTTTCACAAGGCATTAGGACCCGGCTGTAATGTTGAGATCCCTGGCGCTTGTCCTGACGAGCCCCCCGCCCTCTCCTGACCTGGCGGGGCACTTAGCCTCCAGAACACCAACTGGAGACTGGGTTGCAGGCCGGAGAGAGACTAGCCTGAACGCCGACGTTGCAGGCCGGTGGCACACCCTCCTGGATCCAACCGTCGCGGGCCGGCGGCAGACCCTCCTGGGTCCAAGCAGTCCCTTTAACCTAGCCTCCAATTCTGTAGTTACTGAACAGGGCCTCTCTCAGGTTCTTAATGATGGGTGCAAAGGTCCTTATCTTGTCCTCCAGTATCCAGTAATTGGCGTCTCGGGTGCCACTGGGTGGAGCGTTAGGAGCCTCGGCCTTAGTAAGCAGAGAGCTCTGGCCTGCTGTACAGGAAGGTGGGCAGAAAGCGGTAGCAGGAGCAGAGGAGGCAGAAGCAGGACCCGAGGTGACAGCCAGACCAACCGCTCGTCGGTGTTTACGATGGTGGGGCGGCTGTGGGGGAGGGCTGCTGCTGTAGAGGTGGTTATCACCTCCCTTGTAACTGAGCTGTGGGTGGTCCAGGAAGTTGCATGCTGATAGTTGCAGTTCTTCACATTATAATGACAATCTTCCCATTCATAAGTATGTGACTCAAATAATTTTAAGCAATTGACTAATTTCCTTAACAAATTTATTTTATATAAATTACATTTACAAGGATTTTTGTTCAAGTTTGTCACTGTCATGCTCTACTAAGCATATCCAATGTTGCACAACCTTGAATGACTGATCAAGCCGTAAAGGATAAAAAAATTATAATTGCAGTTTTGCAATGCTGGTATAAAATAGGTTTGTAAACCACTATTAGCATTCAACATGCATCAGATGGGACAGACTAAAACCAGGTTAGGGTAATTCTCGCTAGAGTCAGAATAAAACAAATGATTTCAAGGTGATTCCTTGGTCATCTTAAACTCTTTGGACAGATGATTTTATAGCCATCAAGCAGAAACACTAACAACATTGTTATTTACATAAACAGTATTGAGGACTGTGTGCATTTCTTGCATTCTTTGTCTTTGGTTGCTGTGATGAATCCCGTAGAGAAAGTATATAGCCAGGCCTGCAGAAAGGAGCGGTATCCAAACTACTTTTTCAGTTATTTCTTAATATTTTAATATGTTTTAAAAAAAATGCATATTTACCAAATGCCATCCAAACGGAATAGCTAATCCATGTCTCTTCTCCAAGTTGAACCATCAGGTAGGTATTGATAAAGATACTAATAACTGGAATAAAAGGCACTCCAGGAACCTAAACAAAGAAGAAATGACAAGTCATTTGGTACCACAAAAAAGTAGATATTTTTGTCTCATGGGCTTTACCTGAGGACTACTTTTAATAAATATGGCTTACGGATGATATTGAAATCGCTACATTCTGCCTTTGAGAAATTTGGAATATATATTTTTTTGATTTCAAATTGAAATAAAGTTTTTGAAAAGTATATCGATGTATATGCAGACAGTATTTAGGGTCTACTTTTGCCTTAATTATTGTATAAATGCAGCATGTTTTGAATGTGATAAGTCTCTGGTTCTGCTAAGATGTACTGGCCCAGGTTGTTTTTATAGCAGCCTTCAGGTCATCTCCATCGTTGGGTCTGGTGTATCTCATTTTCCTCTTGAATCACATTTTGGTACCTTTGACAGTGTGGCCAAGTGTCAAGTACTACTGGAAAATGAAATTCGGCTCTCCATAAAGATTGTCAGCAGATTATGATCTTCATTGTCATTTACTAAGGAAGCATTGGAACTATAGAACCTGATTGGTGCTTGAATTGTTTTGTATCCAGAGTACATGCATGTCACCTTCTGAAACGAGTGACGGAAAATATGGACCTTTCGGACAATATTCAAATTCCCTTGAGCTGTGTCTGTATACACAGTGCCCTGCAAAGTATTTACCTCCCTTAGTATTTTACCTTTTTTAAACATCCCAGCCTCTAGTTTTCACATATTTACTGATGATGTATACTTAAACTATAGTTCAATGCATTCATTAATTCTTTACTTCTAAAGACTAACTGCATCCATACCCAAGAAGATCCACATTGTTTATTCATACATAATAAACCATGTGTCAGGGAGCAGTTTTTGCCAGCTGCACCCTAAACATTCTCAAGCACCTTCCACCCCCCATACAGTCTCATCTGCGCTCTCCAATAATCACCTACACCTGTCATGCTCTAATCATCCCGTACTCAATCCACCTGCAAACCTCTCTATAAAAGCTCTCCTCAGTCAGCTCTTCCCCGCCGGATCACCTTCACTCAAACCTCGTCCTGCCAGTGCTACCTACGTCTGCCTACCAGTGCTACCTACATCTGCCTGCCAGAGCCTCCCACGTCTGCCAGCCAGAGCTTCCCACGTCTGCCAGACAGAGCTTCCTACGTCTGCCTGCCTAGGATCCCTACCTCAGTCTGCCAGTCTCAGTCAACTGCTTGCTCCAGCTCCGCAGCGTCTCCAGCCTCCGCCATCTTCACTTTCCCTTGTGAGCTCCAGTCCGGTACAGTCTCTGGTCACCATCTCCATTACTCTAAGTCTTCAATAAAACACCTTAAATGAAGCTCTGTGTGGTGGTGGTGGTGGTGTTCGGGTTCTGATGAACCCGAACACCACCACCGGGACTTGAGAAGGTCCACCCGACCTTCTCAAGTCCTGCGAGGTCCAGGTCCCGGAGGAACCGTTGACCTCCACCACTCCCAAGTCCCTCGAGGTCCGGGTCCTGGTGGACCTGTTAAGGTCCTGGAGGACCCAGAACAAATCCTGACACCATGAATAAAGTATTGAAAAAAATCTGCATATGTATGTAAATGCACATATACATTCATTTTCAGATCATGAGTTAGAAATTTCTTAATGGTTAGAAATTGATTGAATTTGACTTTGGAAAGTGCTTTAAGATTACATCTATCATGAACTGGTGTTATTTAAATAAAATTGAATTGAATTAGAGTACATCTGAATAGACAATCTACTAATTTTGCATTGCATGAATAATGAATTGGATGAATAAAAAAAACATCGGGATTGTCCTTTAGGGAGGTTAGTTCATAACATTGCAAGAAAGTTCAAGTAATTATCAGGATGACATTCATATTTGGCATTTCTGAGATTAATGTTTATATTTCATTTACACCGATACCCACTTTTCATATATATATATATATATATATATATATATATATACCCCCTCCCTGGGCTGCCACCTTACCGTGGTGGAGGGGTTTGAGTGTCCCAATGATCCTAGGAGCTATGCTGTCAGGGGCTTTAAGCCCCTAGTAGGGTCACCCAAGGCAGACAGGTCTTAGGTGAGGGACCAGACAAAGCGCAGCCCAAAATGCCCCTTATGATGAGCAAGAATATTGGATTTCGTGTTCCCTCGCCCGGACGCGGGTCACCGGGGCCCCACTCTGGAGCCAGGCCTGGAGGTGGGGCACGTTGGCGAGCGTCTGGTGGCCGGGCTTTTGCCTATGGAGCCCGGCCGGGCTCAGCCCGAAGAGGCGACATGGGTCCCCCTTCCGATGGGCTCACCACCTGTCGGAGGGGCCAACGGGGTCGGGTGCAATGTGCAACGGGTGGCAGTAGAGGGCGGGGACCTTGGCGTTCCGATCCTCGGCTGCAGAAGCTGGCTCTTGGGACGTGGAATGTCACCTCTCTGGTGGGGAAGGAGCCTGAGCTTGTGCGCGAGGTTGAGAGGTTCCGACTAGAGATAGTCGGACTCACCTCGACGCACCGCTCTGGCTCTGGAACCTGTCTCCTTGAAAGGGGCTGGACATTCTTCCACTCTGGAATTGCCTATGGTGAGAGGTGCCGAGCTAGGGTGGGCATACTTGTTGCCCCCCATCTCGGTGCCTGCACGTTGGGGTTTTCCCCGGTGAACGAGAGGGTGGCCTCCCTCCGCATTCGTGTGGGGGGATGGGTTCTGACTGTTGTTTGCGCTTATGCGCCAAACGGCAGTTCAGATTACCCACCCTTTTTGGAGTCCTTGGAAGGGGTACTGGAGAGTGCCCCTCCTGGGGACTCCCTCGTTTTGCTGGGGGACTTCAACGCTCACGTGGGCAATGACAGTGGGACCTGGAGGGGCGTGGTTGGGAGGAATGGCCCACCTGATCTGAACTCGAGTGGTGTTTTGTTGTTGGACTTCTGTGCTCGTCATGGATTGTCCATCACAAACACCATGTTCAAGCATAAGGGTGTCCATATGTGCTCTTGGCACCAGGACACCCTAGGTCGCAGTTCAATGATCGACTTTGTTGTCGTTTCATCTGATCTGCGGCCGTATGTCTTGGACACTCGGGTGAGGAGAGGGGCGGAGCTCTCCACCGATCACTACCTGGTGGTGAGTTGGCTCCGATGGCGGGGGAGGAAGCCGGTCCGACCGGGAAGGCCCAAACGTATTGTGAGGGTTTGCTGGGAACGTCTGGCAGAGTCCCCTGCTAGTCGGAGCTTTAACTCCCACCTCCGGGAGAACTTTAAACACGTCCCAAGGGAGGCGGGGGACATTGAATCTGAATGGACCATGTTCCGCGCCTCTATTGTTGAGGCGGCTAGTCGGAGCTGTGGCCACAAGGTTGTCGGTGCATTTCGCGGCGGAAACCCTCGAACCCGCTGGTTGACACCAGCGGTGAGGGAAGCTGTCAAGCTGAAGAAGGAGTCCTACCGGGCTTTTTTGGCCTGTGGGACTCCGGAAGCAGCTGATGTGTACCGGCAGTCGAAGCGGCAGGCGGCTCGGCTGGTCGGCGAGGCAAAAACTCGGGCGTGGGAAGAGTTCAGAGAGGCCATGGAGAAAGACTTCCGTACGGCTTCGAAGCGATTCTGGTCCACTATCCGGCATCTCAGGAGGGGGAAGCAGTGCAGTACCAACACTGTTTACAGTGGGGGTGGTGTGCTGCTGACCTCCACTCGGGACGTCGTGTTTCGGTGAGCGGAATACTTCGAAGACCTCCTTAATCCCACCAACACATCTTCCATTGCGGAAGCAGAGCCTGATGACTCTGGGTCGGGTTCACCCATCTCTGGTGCTGAGGTTGCCGAGGTTGTTAAAAAGCTCCTCGGTGGCAAGGCCCCAGGGGTGGATGAAATTCGCCCTTAGTACCTTAAGGCTCTGGATGTTGTGGGGCTGTGTTGGTTAACGCGGCTCTGCAACATTGTGTAGACATCGGGGGATGTTCCCCTGGATTGGCAGACTGGGGTGGTGGTTCCCCTATTTAAAAAGGGGGACCGGATGGTGTGTACCAACTACAGAGGGATCACACTCTTAAGCCTCCCTGATAAGGTCTATTCAGGGGTTCTGGAAAGGAGGGTCCGTCGGATAGTCAAATCTCGGATTCAGGAAGAGCAGTGTGGTTTTCGTCCTGGC